>NW_026088643.1:0-20149 GCF_022605725.1 Anthonomus grandis grandis | reverse complement strand
ACACATCTCGTGAGAGTTGGTATTTGCGGCAAATCGATACTATTGAATTATTTGGAAGACCTTTATCTTGTCAAATGAATGTTTTTTTTTATTAAGTGCGGGCATTTTGAATTGTTACAGTACCAGAAAATGGCATTCAGAAAATTAGAATTTAATGTTTGAGAATATACAACAAGGACGCTTCGGAGTTGAAGTGTCATGTTTTAGTTTGGCAGACAAATAGTTTATAGGATTTTTGAAGAAGATCTTACAGCACGTAGATCCTATACTAGAAATCCCTGAGGACCGCTCGAAAATATTCCATTAGTTCAATATAATGCTGTTTACCTTCAGCAAGATGGTGCACCAAGTCAACTCTAGGCTCTAAAGGGCGTTTCTTAATAATAACTTTTGTGAAAGATGGATAGAGGTACATAACAACAGACCTGTTAGATGACCTCCAGATTACTCAATTCAAGATTTTTTTATGGAGCTCTATACAAAATCAATTATTTAAAACAAGATACGACAGCAGAACTTCGAAAGGTAATTCATTTAGCCATTCGAATTCTGCGAAGGAGAACAATGATTCTTTTTTTTTTGGTTATAGAGTTACAAAGATGTGCCAATTATGTGTTAGAGAAAATGGCCGTTATTTTGAACATCACCTTTAAATTTTGTTTTTTCCTTTTTTTAATTAAGTTATTTGTTACCGGATGCTGTGGTTCCTGGAAAAAAAACGGGGCACCGAAGGATGTCAACGGGTTGCCCCCCATGGAAACCAATTTAACTAGACCACAACTTGACTTAAAAACCCAGATATAGAAGTCGTCATTCCCGTTATGCGATTCTATATTTTTATAAGTTATAATAACTTGTTGTGTTTTGTCAAATCATCGATTTGCAATGACCCACATATGTGTTATTATTGTGTGTGTTATATATTGGGCATATTTAACTACTGCTGACGAAAGTAGATTATAATGTACTGGGTTGATCAAAGTATTATAATTTTATTGAATTTTATAAAATGTATTGTATTTTATTTGAAGCTTTTTATGATAAACAAAAATTATTATTATAATATTATTATAATAAAAATAACGGAGATATCTCGCAAAAGTAACCAAAAAGGGACACCCCGTACTATGTTTAGGTAAGAACAAAATGCGCCAACATTGCTGATTAGCAATTACAGTTTTATTTCAGTTACTCTGTGTACATGTAAGTCGGATGTATTATACATATAGAGTTCTGATTTCATAATATCATAAAACCTAAAATTTACCAAGCCTACATATACCATATTTAGTCATTACCATGCTACGCGCTACACTTATCTGTCACGTCGTATCTTGGCTCTCTTTCACATCGGGTTTCCAAAATATTAAGTAACAACACCCCTAACATAAAAATTTCGTTCAAATCAGTCAATACTTTAGGGATTAAAGTTGTTTAATCAAGAATAAACAAAAAATCCCTCATACTGATAAAAGTGGGGTATATAAGCTAAATTGTGAAGACTGTGCTGCCACACTTACATTGGTAAAACTACTAGAAAACTCGAGAAAAGAATTAAAGAACACATTTCTAAACCCATTAATCAGCTTTTGGCCTACATTTAAAAACATCTAATCACAATTTCTCCAATTCAGAGAAAGCAGAACAGCAGAATTTTACATCCATTTAACTTTAAAGAGCTGGATTACCTAGAAGAATTTGAAATCGAAAAATAAATAAAAATTAACCCATATATATATGTATATATATGTTTAAAATAAAATTTCCTTTAACTTTATTACTGACTTTCCTTCCCTTCCCTCCCCCTACATTCTATCTTAGGCTCTTACAGGCTTTTACTTTTATTTCATTTTATATTGTAACCCATTTAAATTAGATTTTCCGTTTTCCGATAATTTTAAGTTTGAAAATCATGGGACAGGCAGAACCATATTCGTTAATAAAATTAATTTCCACGCCGAACATCGGCCTGTTACTTTATATTGAACACGGAATTTACAGATGTTTTTCCTTTTGCTTTGTTACCGTCCATCAGGTAGTACTTAAGAAACCATAGGCAATATGGTGTACCGTTTTTCTAGAATAGTGTCGTTGTTTTGAAAAGTAAGTTGACCTTAGGATTGTATTGATTCGTATGTTTGTATCATGTCTTTTCTCATGTTTTTTCGTCCCTCTTTGCTCTTTGTGTGACTGGCCTTTTATATTTATTTTTATGACTTATTACGATTTTTGTTTTAACGATGTTTGTCTAATTCTGAAATGCTCCTTCTTGTGCTAATTTAATGTATCTTTTTATAGTATCTTAAGCCCTGATATTGGCTACGGCCGAAAGCGCTAAGCAGCAATTTTTTATTTATTATATACGCTGAATACAAGTAGTGTGTTTTATTTATTAAGGAAACACAGCGTACAGCTGATACACTAATTACAAAAATTCTTGCATACCTTTTTCATATAATTGTACCATTTGTCTACCACTATGTCTTTCCGGCGGATGTAAAGCATTTAGATGCCTCATATGTGTCCTTAATTGTTCCACTGCACCAGCTCTAATTAATTACGGATATTATAAGCATATATATATGTATGTATATCCAAACTTGCAATAATATAAAAGAAGTTCTATGTTGACAATTATCAAATATTTACCTAAAAGTATCACAGGCAGCAATAAGCACTTGTAAATTATTCTCAATTAACCAAAAGCATATTTTTGATAGGTTAGTCGACTTTCCCACACCATTCACCTAAAAAAGAATAATTAATTTCTGATGTAAGCAATCCAAAATTAAATCTATTACTCCACAGAAGGTCATAACATAAGGCCGTCCTTCCTTTTTTGCTTCCAAACAATCTCTTAAAATATCAACTCTTCTATTCGGACTTAAAATTTGTACAAGCGAATCGGTTAGTGTATTTTTTACAATTGATGCCACAGAATCAAAGGTTCCTAAAAACCGCTATTAGTTAATAAAGTCAATTTAATAAAATCCGATGTAATTAATACCTAAAACTTTGCCTTCTAACTTGGATGCCACAGAATCACATAACTTTATGGCAATATCAGACGCGACATTTTTCCCAATTAGATGATCGCGCATTTTCTCTAATACTGGTTGCATATCGCTTAATGTGAGATTTTTCGAACCTAAAAATTAAATGATAAGCTCTCGGATAAATTTTTAAATAATATAAAATTTTAAAGACTTTTAAAGAAACTAGTAGTAAGATAAAATTATTACCAACAAGTCCTTTAAATATAGAAAACATTCCTCCTTTAGATGCTTTTTTCTGTTCCTCTTTTTCTGTAATTTCCTCCTTTTCTACCTCTTCATCATCGTATTCATCTTCGGAAGATTCTACTTCCAGATCTTTAATAACTCCTTTCATTTGCCCAACAATCTGTAAAATAAGAAAATAATTTATAGCCTAGTTTTAAAATAGGCTTCTACTATGGTAATTATTTTCCTAAATAATACCCATTCAGTAATTTAAAACTCCATGTCATTTCTTACCACATCATCTGGTGTTAAATGGCTCTTAGCATCTTCAGGCTTATCGGTAGATCTTTCTAGGCTTTTGGCATCCGTTCCATCGGGCGCAAAGTCCCAAACCCTTGGTTTTTTGCCCGCTTTTTCTTGGTTGGGGCTTTTAGGGCTTTTTGGACTCTTCCTAAAAAAAGAAAAATTTGTAAATAAAAATGGCAAGAGATTCATTTTGTACAAAAAACATTAAAAACGAAACTCAGACGGGAGGAGGTCTCGATCAACTTCATATCATATCAGTGTGAGTCTTTAACTTATAAATTCAGTAGTTCAGATAATTTTTTTTCTCAAAAAAATCCTCGGACCCGTCGTTTAGTATTTTTTGTTGAGAACAAAGTGATTCAGAGTGTCTCAAAAATAATGACTTTTTTTAAAATAACAACCCTAATTTTTTATTGCGTATTTTTAAAGAGCCTATCAAATTTTACATTGCTGCAAGTTTATATGATGAACCGTTTTCAAGGTAATAAGAATAAAAAATGTCATTTAATAAAAATTATAAAATCTGTTTTACTAAAATTTTTTTTAACAAATGTTTAAAATGTAAAGTTTACTATTTAATAGTAAACGAATTTCGTACTTCAAAATCGTTTTGAACATTTTTAACGATTTATGTAAAAATTAATATACAGTGTCTCCCAAAATTGAAATACATATTATAATGTTATCGACGATTGTTTTAAAAATGGCTTTTATAGCTTATTTCTAAAGAGCATATCGACATACAAAATTGCAAAATTTCAATTTTTTGTGACCTGTAGTTTCCAAGATATGTAATTTATAATTTTTTATTTAAAAATTTTAAACCAATTGGTTCTACTGAATAACACTGTAAAATACATTATTGTGAATAGAGTTTAGAACCACATAATTTTAAGAGTATTGCTTTTTTGTAAACATTTTTTCCGTAAGGAATATCATACATTTGGAAAAAATGTGGCATAACATATTCATTCAAAGAATAAAAGTAGTAAATTTTAATATTGTTGAAAGGATTGTCTTTTTTTTTTTTAATAACTTTATTTATCACCCAAAAACAGTTTACAAACTGGCACCAGGGCCTAAAACTTAACAAAAAAAAGAAAAAAAATACAACAAAATTAGGAACATAATTCTAAATAAATTTAGTACAATATTACTTGATTAATATAGAGATTATGGCTTACAGCCTTACATATTTAATATATTTATTTAGTTTACCTTAAGGTATTGTTTTAGTCTTTTACACATATTTTTGTAGCTTTTTAGATTCACAATAGTTTCTGGAATTTTATTGAAGACACTTATTGTAATGTAATGGAGAGTCCTGAAATTTTTTTGTTCGCAACAATGCATTTCTCAACATGTTATTTCTTAGCTGATACTTTTGACAGTCTTTAATTTGTAATAATTTTCCCTTTAAACTAGTCTTAATATTATTTAACTGTATACATTTTATAAATTTAATTTGTTCATAGGTTCTTAATTGATTAATGTTTAAAATACCAGTATTTTTATAAATTATATCACTTGGTGTGTAATAATCTAAAGAATAAACTAATTTAACTGATTTATTTTGCACTCGTTGTATTTTATTTAATAAATAATTTGGAACATTTCCCCAACATACTATAAGGTACCTCAAATGTGGTTCAATAAAGCTGTTGTAGAGTAATTTTTTTGTTTTAATATTTAACATGTGAGAGCACCTTCTCAAAGCACCAAGCATAGGAGATATTTTGTCACTAATTTTTTGTATATGATTATTCCATGAAAGTTTATTATTTATATTTAAACCTAAATATTTGTAGTCTGTCACTTCTTTAAGTTTATTGCCGCTTACATGTACACTAATATCACATTTTGTTTTATTTTTATTACTTACAATCATGTAGACAGTTTTGGTAGCATTTATACTAAGCCTATTATAACACAGCCACTTATAGTATATATCTCAAGAGTCATTTATTTCCTTTTCAAGGGTTTTAATGTCTTTGGCTGAGAACACTAGAACTGTGTCATCAGCAAACATAAAATACTTAGCCATAAGACCAGCATATTTTAGGCTATGCACATACAATAGGTAAAGCAACGGTCCAAGCACTGACCCCTGCGCTACCCCCACATTTAAAGTCTCTGCCTCACTGTTTTGGTCGTTTACTGTTGTTTAGTGTCTCCTACCTACTGAATATGTCCTTAGTAAGCTCCCACATATGCCTCGAAATCCCATTTTACTAGTTACTTAGCAGCAATTCAATATCAACAGTGTCGAAGGCTTTTTTCAGGTCGACAAAGACAGCTACAACATATTTTTGTTGATCAATTTCATTTGACACATACTCTAATAGGTCCGAGACAGCTCCCAAGGTGTTACTCTTTGTTTGATCCATATTGTTGGTCATCGAATTGAAAATTCTGTTCTATAAACCTAGTCATACGTTTCTTAATTATTTTTTCTATTAGTTTGGAGAATGTACTCAGTAGCGAAATAGGCTTATAGTTGTTAAGATCCTCACATTTTCCATTCTTGTGCACTGGTATTATATTTGCTGTTTTTAAGTCTTCTGGAAAAATTCCTGTCTCTAATATTCCATTAACCATTGTCACTACAATATCTCCTATTACATGGGTTAATTTTTCTAAGTCTTTGGTGGTAACTTTGTCCAGGCCTGGAGAGCTGTTTTGTTTCAATTCAGAAATTGTATTTATTATTTCATTTTTATCTGTAGGTTCTAAGAAAATGGTATTTATTGTTTCCTCCTCTATAAATGTTGTAGTTTCAGTTTTTTCCATTTTAAGGGTAAGTTTTTTTCCTATAGATGTAAAATGGTGATTAAACTCCTGTACAATTTGTTTTTCGTTTGTAATTTTTTGTCCATCTATCTCAATTTGCTTTATTTTAGTATTGTTGTTTTTCTTTTTCTTATAAAGTTCATTAATCACTCTCCATGTCTTCTTAGAATCTCCACTCACTGCCTTAAATCTCATCTCAGCATACTTCTGTTGCAAATTCTTGCGCATATTATTTACTGTATTTTTCATGCTCTTAAATTCTCTTTCTGTAAACTCATTTGGGATCCTCTTCCAGCGAATATATAGTTCATCCCGTATTTTTAATTTTCTTATAAACTCCGGAGTAATCCAATCACTAGCAGATCTAATCTTTAGTGTATATTTCTTAGAACATTGGTTTTTAGAGTTAACAATAATCTCAGCCAATTCTGAAATTCAAAAAGGATTGTGCACCATTATTTTTCTTGCACCATTTGAATCCACCTTTCTTCATCTAATTTATATTTAATAATTCTTTCTTTCTTGTAATTTTCCACCTTTCTATTAAGAGTTATTTTTATTATTTTATGATCAGAAACCATATGATCATCTAGTTTTACTTTGCACTGTAGGTTCTTATTTGCTATGATATGATCTAGTATTGTTTTACTTGTTTGTGTTGTTCGAGTAGCATTGTCAATAGTTAGCTTATTTTTTATTTCAAAGGCGTTACTCTCACGAGATGTGTCATTTTTATATTCATGAGAATCTATTAATAAGTTTATGTTTATGTCACCTATAATTAAGCAAGGATTTTTTTCGCTTTCCATGATATGTGTCCAGTTCACTAATAAATTTTTGTGCATTGCTGCTCGGTGGTCTGTATATACTCCATATAGTACATTTAAGTTTAGTCAAGGTTATTGATAAAAAAATTGCACTCTTCCAAGTTTACAAAGGATGTATCTTTTACTGTATAGTTTATATTGTTTTTTAAATAAATACTTGTGCCCCCTCCTCGGGTATTCCTACAATTGTGTACGGAAGAATAGTTTTCAATATTATAAAATTGTGTCTCATTTTGAAAGATCCATGTTTCTGTTAAAACCAATATGTGAATGTTTATATAGGGTTTGTTGCTTTAGAAATTTCCTTTATATCTTAAATTTCCTATATATTTAAGCTATTATTTTGTAGTTCTTTAAACATAAGAGTATTAAATGTTTATTGTTTGTTTTAATCTTCAAGATCTTACTATTTTAAGTCTTCAAGACGTTTAATTCTTACCGGTGATCAGTCACATTGTATCTCAGGTATATTTTTCCATTTACACAGTATTAACTCTTGAGATTATGATTTTTTCTGTATTCTCGTGCCTTTTTAAACAATGTCTGGTTATAGTGAGTTAAGTCCTCATTAAGAAGTATATGTTGTTTCAACCATCCAGTCCACGGTTCATCTTGTTTTTATGCCCTTTTTTTTCCCTGACAAACTTTAGAATTTTATGTTTACATTCTTCGCTCCCAAGTTTTAGGGACAATCGGACCATCCACCTTTTTTCCCACTCTGTAAGCATCTAGATATATCCTGATCAGCCCCAACGTTCATACTTTTCACTACCTTCCTCATAGTGGTGACATCATCAACCCCTTGTTTTTGGTATACCCACAACGACTAAGTTTTTTCTTTTTTCTATCTGCTTCCTGGGCATTAAGCTTTGATTCCATATCATCCACACGTTTTTTTAATTCGTCATTTTCATCTTTAAGCTTTTTCATATCACACAGGACTTCTTCAAGTTGAACTTTGTACCCATCAAATGAGTCTGATATAAATTGCATTGATTTTTTGATTTCATGCATTTCCTGCTGCATAGTTTTTTTGAAAGGGTCAAGATACTCTTTAAATAAGGTCCTCACCAGATTTACAACCTCAGTTTTATCCATTCCAGTCTTTTCTTCACTTCTAACCCCACTTTTAGTACACACTTTACAATTTTCAATTTTATTTAAACTATTAATTAATTTTGCTTGATGCCCACAACTGGGGTGGTAACTGGACCCACAAGCCTCACAATCCACTGATGTAGTGACTTTTTTCTTGCAATGTTTGCAATATTTATCTTTTTCTTCAGCTCTCACACCTGCTGGAGAAGCCATAACCTCATATCTTTTTATGAGGTCTTGAGTGTAAAATCTTTTACTTTTTAATTAATCATTATAAGTCAAATAATCAGATTTAAGTACTGTTTTTTAAAATTTTGGCCATAAATTTAGCAATTATTCTTCGTTTTAAAAAAAAAATTAGACAATAATTTTTTATATGGATATCTTAAAATTAAACTTTTTTAAAATTATGTCATAGAGGGCGTCACCAGCAGCGTTTTAATTTCTAAACTCTGTACTTTTTTTAGGCTTGGCATAATTAAATTTTTTATTTAAAATAGGTGTTTAAATTGTGCAAATAGTTTTTAGTTAAAAAAAGGTACACTTTAAAAATCTCGCTGCGATTCACCCTTATCGAGATATTTACATTTGAAGTTTTCAATGTGCTTAAGATAAAATTTTATTGTTCTACTTTAGGTGAAAATATTTCTAAAGTAGGCTATTCTTGACAAGATGAATGATTATAAATGTCATTCTGTGTTTATGTTTTTCTCAGTTACTTTGGTGAGTGGTTATAAAAATTCAAACTCACACATTTAATAATATTCTATTACTTATTATTATTAAACAGGCCACTGACTTTTTTATAAAAATATCTATTATAAGCAGTTTTCATTTTTTTTCTCTTATATAGGATCTGACAAATAATAACATCTCCAAAAGTGAACATTTTCGTTTTCGTCCTGTATTTCAGGAAAAAAAAATTGATATTTCTGGATATCCATATATACAGTGCTTTCATTTCAAAACGGTCCACCCTTAATTACTTTCTAAAAAAAAAACAAACACGTCAAATTAGATATATGGGGGACGTTTAATTATGCATTTACTGAAGTTCTGTCAATCACCTCCTCACCTCCAGTTAACCTCACTTTAAATATGTCAAATGGGAACCCCTCATCGTGTGATACATCATAGTAAGCAGCGTAAAATTCTCTATTCAACGGTACCAAAAAAATGAAATCGGTAAATGTGTAAGCAAATTACGAAAATGTCTAGAAATAATGAATATTTTATTTACGCCAAACTTTGGTATTTTAAATGAATACTTTTAGTGTGGTACCTACATCATTTTAAAATTCTTACATTTTTTATAATAGATCATCAAAAAAAAATACAAGCAATTTAGAAGTTAAAATGTGTGGTAACAAACAGTACATTTAGTTCAAGCAAATTATTTATTTTTTTAAGTAAAGAATGTGTACCGTTATTTGCGAGAAAAAAGAGTGTCTTCAAATTTTTTGCAAAAATCTTTGCAGTCTTATAACTTTGTATGTGTATTTATTTTACTTATATTTTTTGCGAAACCTACCTAATAGGTACAAAAAATACTGCAATACCTTACATTTTTAAGGCGTTTAAAAAACAGGCGATTTATTATTGTTAAGACTGTCAGTTTGACACGTGCAATTTTTCAGTTTTTTAGTTTGTGATCCATTTACTTTAATGCATTTTTGAAGTTGGTAAATAACTTCCAATTGCACATTTTCAATCACTTGCGGATCGATTAGCCTAATTTCTTGTCGAATTCTTTGCTTTAAATTATCAACATTATTTGGTCTATTCACATAAACTTTGAACTTGAAATAGGCCCATAAGAAAAATTCTAATAAGGTTATATCCGGTGAACTTGGTGACCACTCAATTAGTCCTCTTCACCCAATCCATCTGTTAGGAAAAGTTGCATCAAGAAATTATCGATCGGCGCTGGCAAAGTGAGGTGTAACTGTCTAATTGAATAAAAAATAAAGATAGAGGATTCCATTTAAAAAAATTAAGAATTTTAATTTAATTTTCGAGGACCCTGTATAATGCTGATTAATTTGGGCTATGGAAAGTTAATCTCTTAAAGTGATGTTTCAAATTTGAGCTTTTTAGGGACCTTAATGGGTAAGAAATAAACAATTACTTTATTTCCTGGTTTTTATTTAAAAAAAAAACACAAAATTATTTTTTATCTCGAAAATCGCTAAAAACAAATTCAAAAAAGTTTCAAAAAAGTTCAAGAAAAAAGTATTCCATTTAAAAAATCAAAGGTTGTTTTTTAATGTTCAAAATTTTTCGATATAAGTGGCAACGCTGCAGTGCTGAAAATATTTTAGATCGATAGAGCATTGTCTGTTACCATGGCTACCAATTTTTCAGTAAAATGCTACGTTTCGTTCTCCATATACGGCTAACGTACCATCGGTCGTCAATCACCCTGTATATGAGATTTTTTATGTCTTTTATCAGCCTAATGCACTTTTTTTCTAAGGAACCGTCGTATACGCATTCTATGTGCATTAACAGGCAATGAATTTCCTAAAAAGTAGTGTTGCCTCTCGTCATAATTCACATTTATTGGCTTTTCGATCAAACACCGTCAGCTGAAACGATAATGCAAGGTATTCCATTTTCACCAATATTCCCCTTATCGTAATTTTGGCTTCTTCTTCCGCTGCGGCCTCCATTGATTTCTACGCACTTTCACAAATTATTATGGGCATATTAATTGCTGCACTAATTTTAGTAAATTGGGAATATCCTATTCCTGACAATACGTCCCCCTATGTTACAGCAGATATTATGGAAATGTTTTTAATAATATTAGTCTTTTCAGAGAAGAATTACTAAGTGAATCCACATATTTCACACACGCCCATTCGATCCTTTTTTACAACTCCGCAATTGAGCATTCAAAAGTAAAATGTTTATTGTTGAATATTTGAGAGAACAGGTATTGAACGTGAAATATTCTTCTTCCTACAACGGTATTTTCTATTTGACTTTGATCTTTAAAAATATTTTTTTTATGAAGAAGAATATGCATACCTTAGTTTTTAAAATTATACCTTTAGTTACCAAATTGAAAATTTCGTTATCAAATTTGATATGCTCCACAATTATATCAGGTGACACTGCTCTAGTATCATACTCATCACATTTTTTATTCCTTCATATAAATATATGAGAAATTTATATGAAGGTATAAAAAATGTATAATATCGATAATATTTTTAACATTGCTACAACATTACAAAAATAAAAAAATACTTTTCTGGTCCCGATTATAAAAAGATTCAAAAATAAGATTCAGTTCTAAAAAAGTTACAAATATTTAATTTGGTATATTTATAAAAATAGCCATAAAAAGCTGAATAATCATATTAACTCCTATCGTAGATTCTTTACCTAATTTAAAACAACTTTTATTAATGGCATATATCCTTTTTTTTTCAAAAAGAAGCCCTCCAAATGAAAACGCGTCTTTGTGGTGTCCGAAGACCTCTTAACACAGGAGGCGCGCGAACGTCGCGTTATAAGATAGATAAACTATTTTTAGTTAATGTTCTCTTTCTATGTGGACCGAAGAAAAGCAATTTCCCTCGGCATTTAAATATTCCTATATTAGGTATTTCACTAAATTATTAAACATGTATCAAACATGTTTATTTTAAGAAGTGTTTATATTAATTATTGACATAAGTTACATAAAAAATAATATGAACTAATTTTGACATGATATTTGCTTTCGTAAGTGTTATACTGTCTGCTGATACTTTAAATCTTGCATAAGTTCTAAACCAGAACGTTTTTTATATAACTCAGTATGCCACTATCTAGAAAAAAAAATCGTTTTTGTTTAGTAAACTAAAAATTCGTATCTCATGCAAATGCCATGGCGTCACGGATGCGTCGCGTTCAATGTATACGCCTCTTCGTGTTGCTATTCATTCATTTCGTTTTTTATTTTGTTTAGTAGCCACCTGGCTTTAATGAAATGGGTATATAGATTTAAAAAAAGAAAGATTAGAAAAAAGCTGAAATACTCAGCTCTTCTACAACCCCTCTGCTGGATTGTGTGTATCTCGCCGTTCTTGTTTCTGAACATTTTCCATAGGTCGTTTTAATTTATTGGGACATTTGTCACAGGCATTGAGCAAAAACATTTGAATAACCCGATTTGCCAACAAATTTACATATTGAATGGCATTTAATTTTCATTCTTACATTCTAACTCTCCCTCAACTTAAATAAATTTAGAATGCGGGACTTGAAGGCCTGAAATATCAGTTGGGGCAGAAATTCAATATAATTCTTTACTTTTTAAATATTGTTTTCTCGTATTGAATCAATACTCCCACGTATTGATTCATTACGGTGTACGTCTTCTCATTGAAAGAAATCCTGCAACGCTGCCTGGACCTTTGACACCATGTGTAAGCAAATCTTGCTTGAATACTCAGACTCCTATATATATCTTATATAAATATCAGACTCTTTACCGACTCAACAACAACGCACGTTCAATTCTCATGAAGAACAAATCTAGAAACGTTGGAGCACAAAGTACAGTGCTTAAGTCCAACAGAGAACGAAGTAGAAGTAGCATCAGGACGGATTTGGGTTGTTTCTTTTTAATTAAAAATCAAAGATTATTATAATAAATGATGTTTACGGAGAAATTAAAAAAATAAACTTACTTGGTATCAGGTTTTTTCTTTTGAGCCATCTTCTTCGCAAATTTTTCACGATTTGCTGCTAGTGTTTCTTCATCTAAAGTATCATTATCTGACTTGGGAGACTTTGGTGGTCCAGACAGTGTGGTAGCTAAAAAATGGGAATCAATTAATTGTAAATAAAATTTAGCAAGTTAACAAAAGTAAAAAAAAATATATTAAAAAACATGTATCGCCCCAGTGAGGGATTAAATTAGTTATACAGTGCGGCTATTAATTGTCCCTCCCCCCTTTTATCTTTTGAATGCGTTTATACAGAAATTTAAAATTTGGAACACATTATTATTCATTTTTCAAAAATTAAATTAAATGGAAAGGGGAGTCATCGTTGGAAAGCTCCCACTAAATACTTTATGGTCCTAGAATATTAAGTAATTACTTCAGCCCATAGTAAAATGGCAGCCATCCAAAATCAATACTTTTCGCATTGTTATTTTCATCACTATGTTCAGGTGTAATTTGTTTGTAAGTGTAGTGTTGTTTGTAGTTTTTTGTTTTTTTTTTTGTTTTTTGACTTTGACAAAAAATACAAACTCTAGCAACAACACACCTACAAATTTCACCTGAACAGGTGTAGTAATGAAAATAAAAATAAATAAAAATAAGATTTTGAAAAGCTGCCATTTTGCTATAGGTTATGACTTAATATTCTAGAACCATAAAGCATTCAGTGGGAGCTTTTAACGAAGTATTGCATGTATATACAGGGTGAGTTTTTTAAAGTGTTACAATGCGATATGTCAAAAACGGCTGCAAATTTTTTTTTTTACATTTTGGTGACATTTCAAGTATACCGGGGGGCACTTTTTGTGATATTTTTGACATTTGTCCCTTCACCCCCCTAAGAGGGGGGGATGGTCACTTCCTTATTTTAAATGGAATGACGTGTTTTTTATTCTTAAATACGAATCTACATAAAATATGAAGTCTGTTTACAAAAAATTTTTAAAATTGCTCTGCTGGTTACGGAATTATGATCAAAAATGTTTTGATTAAATTTAAAAATTATTCGAATATTTTACCATAATAACAGCCGGTTGCCATGGAAATCCTACAGTTTATTTTACTAGTATGGATGGAAATGAAAATCCTAGTAACAGTAGGATTTTCATGGCAACATAACAAGCAGTGTCACATAAAAATTTTGACGTGTTATTAACAAGTAAATTGTGTTTAAAAAGAAAAAAATGGAAGCGAATTTCAGTGTAGAAGTAGATATGTTGTTAATTTTGGGGGAGTGCAGAAAAAATTATAGGGAGGCTGCAGTAGTGTGGGCCGAGAGGTTTCCGGATATTCCAAAATCTCATATGGCCTTTAAGAGACTGGAGACCAGAAGTCGTATGACTGGTAGTCTAAAAAGTAAACGACGAAATCGGATTAAAACGCAAACACATGAAAATAAGGCAGTTGCTGTATTAGGAGCAGTAGCTATTGATCCTCAAATCAGTACCAGGTGGCTTGCTTTAGATGCTGGAATTAGTCAATCATCAATTATAACAATTCTGCACCGGTACAAGTTTCATCCTTACCACATTACACTTCATCAAGAGCTTTACGGACATGATTTTGACGATCGCATTAATTTTTGCACTTGGATTTCAACAAAAATGCGTGAAAATAACCATTTTTTGAGAAACGTTATTTTTTCTGATGAGGCTTCTTTTAATAATTGCGGGCAAGTAAGATTTAACTTATTTAAATTAGAACATATTCAAGTTTTGGTTGTTTGTTTTTCTAAAAGGTAAACAGGCACAACATGCATTACTGGGCAGCAAATAATCCTCTCTGGATGAGAACTGTACCAAATCAACATCCCTGGTCTGTAAACGTATGGTGTGGTATTTTCGAGGATAGAGTTATTGGTCCGCATTTTTTCCAAGGTCATTTAAATGGACAGGTCTACACAGATTTTTTAAGAATCAGTTACCTCGTCTACTAAACCAAAATTTAAATCCTAACGTATGATTTCAGCAGGACGGAGCTCCACCCCATTATGCCATACAGGCCCGTACTTATTTAAATGAGATTTTTGAAAACAGGTGGATTGGTCGAGGTGGTCCTGTCAACTGGCCTGCTCGTTCGCCAGATTTGACCAGATTTTTTTTTATGGGGATTTATAAAAGACAAAGTAATGGCTAGTGCACCTACAACTCCAGAGGACATGAAGAACAGGATTCGTTTTGCTTGTTCATTAGTGACACCAGCAATGTTACAGCGGGTACGAAACTCATGTCAAGAAAGGATAAGAAAGTGTTTGGAAGTCGAAGGCGGTCACTTCGAACAGCTCCTTAGGCATAATACATAGACGATAAATAGTTAAAAAGTAGGAAATAATTTGTTTTTATTGTAGTAGAATATTCGAATTATTTTTAAATTTAATCAAAACATTTTTGATCATAATTCGGTAACCATCAAAGCAATTTTAAAAATTTTTTGTAAACAGACTTCATATTTTATGTAGATTCGTATTTAAGAATAAAAAACACGTCATTCCATTTAAAATAAGGAAGTGACCCTCCTCCACCCCCCCCCCTTAGGGGGGTGAAGGGACAAATGTCAAAAATATCACAAAAAGTGCCCCCCGGTATACTTGAAATGTCACCAAAATGTCAAAAAAAAATTTGCAGCCGTTTTTGACATATCGCATTGTAACACTTTAAAAAACTCACCCTGTATAATAAGCTGGGGACCAAAGTAGGTTGCTGTATGCCATGATGTATGCCAAATTTCAAATTTTTATATAAACGCATTCAAAAGATGAAAGGGGAGGGAAGGGACAATAATTAAGAGTCGCACTGTATATATGTTACAAGTATATAAATTTTCCCTTTTTTTAGGATTGGGAGTTTTATCACATGATCCGTAGGCGAATTCAACAATTCCGCAACAAAAAATATCAATATCATATTTTTAACGCAGAAATAAGGTTAATTATACCAGTTAAGTACCGTCCTCCTACAGCACAAAAATGTAACGTCCATGGCCCACGTTTAAGCGAGCAACTTTTCACAGTCGACGTAAAAAGCTAGAGTATATAAGTATGCCCTTAATTTTTTTTTAATTCTCAAATTTCTCTTTATTACGAAAAACATTGAAAATTAATTTTTATGATTACAAATAAGGGTATGACCTCTAGACAAGATATTGATTTTAAAAAAGTAGTCAATTTTCTCAAAGAGACCTCCTAATACGGATGCCAACGCTGAGGCGGTGCTAAAACCCTTTCTAAATCCGCATTGAAAATCTAGAATTATTTTATTTTCCGCAAAATGAAAAAAAAGTTCATTATAGAGAACTTTTTCCATAACTGTTGATAGTGTTGGCAATATACTGATTAACCTTAGATCAGAAAAGTCCATTGGGTTATTGACTTTAGGAAGTGAGATACCAATTGCAGTTTTCCAAAGAGTTGGAATGTTATCAAGCTCAATTATATAATTTATAATATTTATAATAATAGTATCTATAAAAGGGCTAAATATTTGCAACATTTTTAAATTTATTGAATCAACGTCCAATGCATTAGATTTAATTTTGTGTAAGATAGTATGAATTTCAGGACTAACATGATTATCGTTATAAAATTGTGTTTTTTTTTGTACATTGGATAGACTGGAAAAATGAGGTAAAATATTTGTTGATATTCTCAGGATTTGATAAATTTGGTGGCAGACAAGATCTTGCAGACTCCTCCAAAGTTTAAAGGGATTATTTTGTTGAGAAATATTTACTATATGTTTTCCCTTCTCTGTTTGTATACATGATAAAAGGTAATTTCTTAAAATTTTGTAATCATTATAGTCTGCTTCTTTCATAGTTTTTTTATATTTTTGCCAGCTTTTATCCCTTAATTTTTTCAATTCTCGAATGTCTTGTGTTATTATGGTGCCCTCGGTTTCGTAGCTTTAACTTGTTGAAGCGGGGCATGCTTGTCGAAAAGAGTTATAATAAGTTCATTAAACATCTATATTTTCCTCTCAAGACAACGTTCCCAGAAAATTCTGTACCAAAGAAGATTTTGTAAATCGGTTGTAAAATTATGCCAGTTAATGCCTTCAAAAGATATATATTCAACAGAGCGAGGTGGTGGCTTTTAAAATTAATAGGAATATCGACAAAAACCAGATTATAGTCGCTAATTCCATTAGAAGGAATAGTACCACAATTGCCTACAAAGTCTCTGTTATTAATAAAAATGGGGTCTATTAGCGTACTTGTAATACTAGTTATTCGCGTTGGTTCTTCAATAATTTGTTCAAAACCATAGGCACTAAAAATATCTAAAAAGGAGTTCTGCAGGTCAAGAAAATTGACATTAAGAGCCTCAAACATATAATGATATCGGCATAAAGAAAAATATAATTAATTATGAAGTCGCCGATCATATTGTTAATGCTTGTATTAGGAGGGCGGTAAAATCCTCCTATAGTAATTTTTTTATTTGGTTAAAAGAGTTTTAAAAAAATATTTTCAAGTTCTGCAGCGATAGAGAAATTAAATTGCACGACCTCAACGTCCCATCCGTCCCTGATGTAGGCTCCCACACCCAGCTCTATATTTGTGTATAAAATAATACCGTGGAATGTTAAGTAGATTGGCATTAGCGTTTTGACTTAACCATGTTTCAGTAATGATTATTACGTCGAAATTATTTTCTATTATTAGCGTGGATAATTCGTTAAATTCGGTAAAAAGCGACCTTACGTTAAGATGAGCAACTTTCATCCTTTTAAAGGAATTAGAAGACTATACATATTAAAAACTTAAATATTTTATCGCTTATATTTAAGCGATTTCGTAAATATACTTAATTATTAATCGATGCTTAAATCTTTAGCTGTAGGGGTCACAGAAAAATTGGAGACAAGAGGTCATCTGTTCTGAAAAACGTTATAAGAAAAAAGAAAATCGTGATCAGTGTTTCCAAGGTGCTTAAATTAAAATGAATCTTCTTCTGCATTCAAATCATTTTTAAACCGACAATTAAATAGAAAGAAGTTGGACTTTATGAATGAAAGGAAAAAAGATGACCTTGGTCGTCTAAAATATATTTCCAGCAAGACGGCGCTCCTCCTCACTATGTTCTTCCCGTTCGGCAATGGCTAGACGACGAGTTTCCAGATAAATGGATAGGGCGAAGGGGGCCTATAGAATGGCCTGCTAGATCTCCTGATATAACGCCTTTAGACTTGTGTCTATGGGGTCATTTGAAATCTATTGTGTTTACTCCCCAACCTGAAAGTTTGGATGAACTTCGTCAACGCATCATCGACAGCTGCCATGATATCCCACAACATGTTTTTGAAAATGTCCATCAGGAATTTGAACATCGCCTATAATTATCATTGTTTGGCCAAAAACGGGCAACATTTTGAACACTTATTGAAATAAAAACTGATATTTTCAAGATTTTGTTTTCTATCTGAACAAATTAAGATAAACAAAGATTTTTCCAATTTTCTCGAAAACGAATCTACCGATTTGAAAAAATCAAACGTCAAAATTAAAGACTTCGAAAGACCTTTTAAACAAGCTATTACTTGATATCCCTTGCCATTTAAAATTTTTAAAAGGAAAAACAGTGGTTTTTGATAAATCCCTGGTGGGAAGTTTTCAAATGAACACCCTGTATATACTTATATAAATTAACTGCAACCTTAATTCACTTAAAAACTCTCACTCAAATACTTTAAGAAAACCCAATAAAAATCTGGTTTTTGCTAATTTAGCAACTGCAACCTTGCAACCCAGAATATACGGAATGATGGGCGGATACCAAATGTTCAAATCCGTGATCAATCTGAGACAGTTGTAGAAAGAAATGATGATAGCCTTGAGGAAATTAATGTTGACGTTATTAATGAAATAAGTAGTGTAGTTCAGTGAGATTTTTGAAGAACAGTGCAGACCCTGAAAATATCTTTGCTAGTAAAAACTATATCTATCCTCCGCTTTTAAACATCCAGTCACTTAGAAATAAAATCATTGAACTGTATGTTTTTTTGGATGAATGTAAATAGTTGATCAATAATAAACGATATTCGTAATAAAAACCACTTTTCCTCGAGCGTTAATGAGAGTAAATTATCACCGAACTTATTAAATTAATTATATGTAATATAGCTAAATACCTAACTAAAAATATCATACAACCTTCTGATCCTCTTAGCTTTCTGTCAAATTTTGCAAGGGTTAAAAATATTTTTTTAAATCTCACAGACTTAACAGAATTACAGCAATCCATATTGAACCTGGGGATGATGACGGCCTATCTAAAAAGGTGTTTGCAGGTTTGTCTGATCAAATTTTAAATAACTGGCTCAAGCTATTAATATTTTTTAGGAGTATGGTATTTTTTCCTCCCCTAGAGACACCATATATGCCAAGGGTGATCCTACTAATCATTATTTTTGTTCTCCCTAATTTAGAATGACTAACTGCTTCAGGATTTAGTGTTGACCTAATAAAATAAATATAAGAACCCCTTTAAGATTAAATGAAAATTGCCTTGATTATAAAATGTATCATAACCGGGAATCGTGTAAGAATTTAATTTAAAACATCAAATCTAAATAAATATATTTATTTATTTATTTATTTATTTATTTATTTACACCACTCCACAGAATAAATTCCAATTAATGAGTGGGAAAATTACAACAATAAATTACAAAACACAGGTATCTTAAGAAAATTAAAAGGAATACAATATTATCAATAATTACAAGCAAATGGTATTAAAAGAAATATAGACAAAGTAAATTAAAAGTAAAACATCTAGGAAAAGTGTACTCTTTTAATTTCCGACAAACTGCAATTAAAGATGTCACACTGATCCAGAACAGAGTCATGTATGTTACATGCTCTGCGCAGAGGAGAAAATTTACAAATGTTGGTTCTAGGTCTTGATAGGTAAAAAGTTGATGTATTCCTTGCTGATATGCGAGGCACATGAAAATTTAGTTGCTGCAATAGATCTGGTGAATCAATAAACTCTCACGAGATGTGTAATAAAAATTGCAAATCAGCGGATTTTCGCCGATCCTCCAGCAAAGCAAACGAAAATCTTTCCAATAAACGCTGATGTGGGAAACCAATTTCTGGGTACACTCCGTCACTCTTGTACCAAAGATAATTTGAGAAATTTTTCGTTGAATATTTTCAAGTTCATGAATATGATTTGTAT
>NW_026088642.1:0-20163 GCF_022605725.1 Anthonomus grandis grandis | reverse complement strand
AACAGTAACAGTACCTTAACTATGTAATATACTTAGCACAAAAATAATAGTGATAAAGTCAAATTTTAATTACTACATTAAATTCAAAACCTTTGCATTAAATGTACCTCTTGCCCCAACTTAAAGAAATTAATTAAAAATGCCAAGTTACAATCTTACTACAAATATGCCAATCAGCACCAAACTGTAATATGTAATTGTATGAGAAATTATGTCTACTTTATGAATGTTTTCGTAAAAAGTCCCTATTTAAACACCTTGTTTAATTATAAAACGTGAAATAATAAGTCCCTATATTAATTAAATCGATCTGACCTTCTCTTCCTGGTAGTCCCAATGGTATGCCCTGTTTGTCTGATGTACCTTGTGCGGTACGGCCTTGCGTCTCCCGTAAATCGTATCCCTGCGTATTGTGAGTACTCCTCCTAACAGCTTGGTTCCCTAGTAAATCCTTAGTGGATGTAGTGCGATGGAAATTCTGTAGAATTTAGTTCCAAATTTCCAGTAAAAACGTCAGCGCCTAGACGTCTGTGCTTCTTATCCGTGACCCAGTAATCCAGCAACCCGTAACTGCCTCTTCTTACCAAAAGATGCGGCTCGAAATGGACCATAAATTATGTTCCAAATTGTGTTTTTTCCTTTGAAGGACCAGTCTGCAGCAGCGTTATAATAAACCTCGGGCAAATGACACAGTTTGTATTTTCATACATTTATTAAAAATACCCAAATAAAACACTACTACAAACACATTTTAAATGAACTGTAATAAATTTAATTCTGGTTCAAACAAAGACAGATTATAGATTGCTAGAAGCATTCGAAAAGAACTGGCCGTTAATATGTAAATTACGCGTATGTAAAGGTGAATTTGTAAATTTGTATCATCACAGTTCGCAGGGATGTTAACCCGTTGAAAACCACGCACTCTTATCGATGCAAAAAACTCTACTACTTAAAACCTTAAAAACATAAAAATAAAAATCTCTTCTCCTTAAAGGAAGTTTTTCAGAAACCTTCAAACCGGCCGCTTTCTCGGATTTTCTTTGGCGGTGCGCTATAGTACGCTTCACTTCTAAAATCTTGGGTTTTTAAATTAATATTCATATAATATAGTTCGATTCACTCATTACCTAACAGCTATTATAATTTTGATCGCTTTTTCGTAACGCTAAAAATTTCTCACGTTCTAAAGTTTTTAAATGGACCCACCCATACTGAATAGCTGGGCAAACCGCTACTAATCTGCCTAATAATTTTGCAAAAGAATGTATAGATACTCTATTTCTTTTAATTATTTCCACAATATTTAGTATAAGCGATAACTTGTTTTCCTCTGGTAACAATAGTAAAAGCCGCTGCAATTAAAAAAGAAGCCTAAATACTGGCATCGTTGAGAAGGGACCATAGAGCTCTTCTTGACATTTATAATAAATCCCAGAGATTGTAAGAAGTGTGAGGTAAAGAGTATATCTTTGCTCCCCTCTCTCTTTGTTTTGCCAATAATAATAAGATCATCTAAGTATGATACACAGGTTATATTATTTGTTCGGAGATACTTAATTACCACTCTCATTATTTTTGTAAATAAAAGGGGGGCCGTGCAAAGACCAAAGGGAATACAGTGAATACTTACTATCCCACTTAAACATCAAGTATTTTTTGTACCTATTAGGAATAGTAATGAGAAAATAAGCATCTTTTAAATCTAATGTTGTAAAGAAACAATCTTTATATATCAATTGTAACACTGTCCGATAATCCTCCATTTTAAAATGAGGGGGGTCAAGAAAAAGATTTATTTTTTTTAAATTTAAGATAAAGCGAGAAGTACCATCTAATTTAGGTACTAGGAAAAAAGAAGAAAGAAACTGATTTGACTGCGGACAAGTTTCTGAAACTGCCCAATTCTTATAAGTTTATTTATACTTTCCACCATATCTTTTGAATTGATTTGATTCAAATTTATTACAGGCTGTTGTAATTGTTTTGGTTTCCTGATAAAGGGTATTTTGTACCCAGAAAGCCATGCCAAAATCTTGGAATTTTTAGTAATTAATGACCATCGCTCTAAATAATTAACCAAACAGTCAGCATAATTTGCACAAGGTACCTGATTTAACGACGATCCATGCGTTTCTGGGATGGGTACTTCCGGATTCCTTCCTCTTCATTCTTGTACCGAGATCGTGCTGTGGGTCGGCTCGAAGCTAAAAAAGAATTCCTATTTCTAGCCTGATAATTGAAACGTGGTGTCGACGATGTAGATCCAGCAGCAGAGATGGACTGGGTGGTTATATTTTGTGTTGGTCTCGAAAATTTTGGCGGCTTCTTTTTAAGTGACGCTCCTAACCTCTTTGCTTCTTTGGAAATCTTCAATTTCTCTGGGAAATCCACTCCAAACAAAAAGGAATCAACTGGACACGCGTCTAAGACTTCTCGTATGGACGGGTCCAAAGATGGAACAATCAAGTAGCTTCGATGACATGAAATAGAATGAAAAACATCTGCAATTATAATCACCAGCTCTTTTTAAAATTTCCTCTGTTGTCTGAGTTGATTTAGACTTGGATATATAATTGAATGGCACCGCCAAAGCGCTCAGAATCGCCCCTAACTGATTTAGAACCTTTACTAAAAAAACCTCTTGCCTCAATACAGCCGAGCCCAAGCAGATCTTAATTTCAGCATTTGAGTCCGGAGGGTTCAATGCATTACAGTCTTTTAACAAAGAATATGAATCAATAGCCAATTTTCGAGTCTCATTATCCAGGCCTTTTGTCAAAAACACTGACAATAGCTGCTGAATATCAGCGTGAACCTCTCTGGTCCATTATTGGTTGATCCTTTTCCTTCAAGGAGGGCCAATAAAGCATTAGCAGGTTTTTGATCCGCTCCAAGCTGGGCAAGAGGAATATTCATCTCCTTATCCTTCAGAGTGTTCAGACTGATCAGATTCACCTGAAAGCCAAAATGGAACGACTCAGTAAATCCGATCCCCTGTATAAATCGCAGAAACCCAAAGCAGGCAGTGCTTTAGGCCAGAGCAGTATAAAAACACAAACAAACATCAACACGTTTGCGTAAAAATGCTCTTATCAGTTCTCGCAACTATTTTCGTTGGGTATCGGCAAAGTTTACATAATTATAATACGGTGCATTCTTGTATGAATAAAAAATACATTTTAGTAGGAAATGTTCTTGTAAGGATAAAAATGAAATCATTTCTGTGGGAAATGAAATTTATAGATACCAAAAACTCGATAGTCCAGTAGGACTACGTCTTAGTTTACACACCGTTTCTGTAGGAAACGTGTGTTTTTAAAGAATGCATTATTGCCTTTACTCATAATATAATAATAATAATAATAATAATAATAATAGACAGTTTATATTTCCTCATAAGATATTACATATGCTCACTCATAGATATAAATAAGTTTACAATATAAATACAAAGAAAAAGAAATCCATCAGTGTATATTAATTCAACATGTAACTGTAAAGAGGAAATAAAGGTCATGTTTCAGCTACCCTCAGAAGAAGGAGCTGTTAAGACCTTGAATATTACACTTATAATTTAAAAAAAAATATCGCGAACCGCATTATAAACTGTACGAGTAGCATGCATACCCTACATCCATAACTAACCGAAAAGAAAAGAAATCTAAATTATCCTAGCTTATTTATTATTTACTAATAGGAGGCAGGAAAGGAGGAACGAGGGGTACAGGTATATTAACTATATTTCTGTTGTACTCTTATAGTAGAGAAAAATATACATATAAAAATTTATATTTCCAAACGCCCGCCAGATCCAAACACGGAATCCCGACACAAAAGAGCAAAACCAGGGCGACTTATTTACCAGAGATGTCAGTATTAAAAAGAAATAACATAAATTATTTCAATGCATTAAATATTATTTTGTTTAGATGAAAGAACCATTTTTATTGATTTTTTAAAAGCCGATGTAGATTTAGAAAAATCCCAAATTTTGTATTTATTAATTTTGGACACAATATTGTAAGAAAATGACTTTTTAAAGATTTCTTTCTTATGTAAAGGTATAGACAAAAGGTCATGTCTGCGAATATTTATATTGTGAACGTCAGTGCGGTGTCTGAGCTTAATATAGAGATATGGTGGTGCTTTAAATTTTATTATTTTATAAAAAAAACATATGGAGTGCAACTCTCGGCGATTTAACATATTAAGCCATTTAAGATCGACTAATTTATGAGATACCCTTTCCCTACGTCTAATTCCACAAATAAACCTTATGCACGAGTTCTGTAATTTTTGAATTCTTGCAGAGTTAGCGCAGTCTAAAAATGGTCCATATACTGTATCTGCATAATTAAAATGGGATAGAATTAATGAGTCGCATAAAATTTTTTTTGTTTCTTTTGACAAATAAGATCTATGCTTGTAAAGTTTTTTTAGCATTGAAAATCCTTTCTTAAGACAACTTGTAATGTGATCTGTGAACTTTAGCTTGACATCTATGATTAGGCCTAGAGTTTTAGTTGAGACATGAAAAGGGATAAGTTCTCCATTAAGAATTAGCTGGACATGATCCAAAACCGCCCTTCTGCTATTATCACCACAAAATAACATTGCCACGCTCTTGGCTGGATTCAATTTAAGAGAATGATCTGTCGAGACTATTTACTAGAGCAAGGTCAGCATTCAAACAAAAATTAGCTCTTTCAATATTACTAGCATTAAATGACAAATATAATTGTGTGTCATCGGCGTAGAGATGGTATTTACAGAATTGCAATTTATCCATAAAAGCCGACGTAAAAATGCTATACAACAAAGGACCCAGAATGCTACCCTGTGGGACGCCAGACCTTACTATTGCCACCCTAGACTTATCTTCTCCAATTAAAACTCGTTGTATTCTATCACTTAAAAAAGATAAAATTAATTTAGTAGCTGCAGTATTAAAACCGAAATAATGTAAAATATTAATCAAAAGTTCATGATTTAGCATATCAAATGCTTTAGAGTAATCAAGCTGTATTAAAATCATTGCATCACCCCTGTCCAAACTGGCGACAACCTCATCAGTGACGTCAGTAAGAGCGGTAACACAGCTAAATCCCTTTCGAAATCCCGACTGTTTTTGTAATATAATATTCTTATCAGTAACATAGGCGGTAATTTGTTTTTCCATTACTTTTTCCAAGATTTTTGAAAGGGCTGGTAAAATTGAAATTGATCTAAGTTCGCCATAATTTAAAAGATTATTTTTTTTAGGAAGTGGCAAAATAAAAGCAGATTTCCAAGATTTTGGAAAGTACGAGTTTAACAAACAACTATTTATAATATGGGTAATAAATGGTATTATAAATGGACAAAAAAGAATTATTAATGTTGTGTTTATATTATCAGGCCCAAACGCCTTAGATTTAAGTTTAATAATTAAATTTGATACTAAATTTTCATCCACTGGTGTAAAAGAAAATAATGGTGGAAACTTCTGATTAGATTTATAGAAATTGAAGGTTTCTTTTGTCGGAGGAGTAATATTAGAAGTTAAATGACTGAACCAGTCGTTAAGTTCATCGACTTTTTTTAGATGTTCGGGAATTTGTCTAGATTTGTAATTTATTATATTCAGTTTATAAAGCTCCTTCCATTTGTCTTGAGTAGTGCAGTTTTGAAATTTGTTATTTAAATAAGCCTTTTTTTCATTACGTACGGCGGTGGTGGTAAAATTTCTTATCTGCTTATAATAGTTCCAATGTTCCAAATTTCTTGTTTTTCGAAAGCGCATTAAAGCCCGATTTCTGTGTTGCTTCATTATTTTTATATTATCAGTAATCCATGGACAGTAAGGTCTATTTTTACAAGTTTTAACAGTAAGAGGTGCGTGAATATCTAGTATATTAAGCATATGATTAGTAAGTATAGACACCTTTTCATCAATATCTTCAGTATCATAAATTTGATGCCAGGGTGCACCTTCTAGATCAATCTGAAAATTATCAAAGTTAATTCGTGTCAAAGGTCTGTAAGAAAACATATTGTTTTCCTTATTTAATTTATTTAGTTGTAGATTACAGTATGTTAAAAAATGATCCGATATATGTATATTTATAATACCAGAGTCAACTAAATTATCCGAATTACAGCATATTAGATCGAGGAGAGTTAACGAACCATTAGAGACTCTCGTTGGTTCAGAAATATACTGTTTTAAATCAAAAGTATCAAGAATCCCATTTAAGTCATCAACCCTACTCGACTCCAACTTAAGCATGTCTACGTTAAAGTCCCCAAAACATAAAATTTTATCACATAATGTGTTAAGATTTATTAAAGTGTCCTCAAACATTGACAAAAATTCACTATAATTTCCCCTTGGCGGCCTATAAATAACTCCAACTATAATTATTTCATTCTCAATCTTTACTTTAACCCATAAATGCTCGATTGCATCAGCACACTCGCGATATATAATTGAGTAATTTAATGTGTTGTGGATATATAAACCAACCCCACCACCTCTAGTGTATCGATCTTGCCTTTCAAAGTTGTATTTTTCAATGAAAGTAGCCTGATCGTCAATGCCCTGAAACAACCAGCTCTCCGTTATGCCAATAACACCGTAGTCCTGGCCCGCCACATGATTCTTAAGAATATCAAAGTTATTAAGAAGTGATCTGACATTAACATGAGCACACAACATAAATTCAACAAATTATAATATAAGTTATAAGGGAGTGGTAAGAAAAGGATCGGATGGGATATATAATATTAAAACAAAGAAAAGCCTCCTAGGAGAAAAAAATAATCTAAAACCACTGTAGTGTAGTAAACGATAATCCTACTTAAGTGCATCAAAACCAAACACTGACCAATCACATTAAACTAAACAATATCCAAATAATTTCTAGCCAAATTTATATTTTTCACAATTGTAGTTATTTTAATGAAGGCTTTTATATAAAACATTAAATTTATGTTTATTTAGTTAAATACAAAAATAAGTTTGTAGTAACAGAAAAAAAGAAGAAAAATTTTGTTATTTGCTAACATTACAAAATGAGAAAAAAATCCTAAGGGTTTAGTAATAGAGCAATAAATGACAGATAAATCAATAGGTGAATTTTTTTTGAAATAACAAACGAAGGTAGAATAATAAAACTTATTTACTTAATAAAACCCTGTTTATGGTTAATTTATATCAACTTACTTAACTGCTATCAGCTAAGCATAATACGTAATGCTACCATTATCAATAAAAATTTACAAAACTCAGGTATTAACTACTTCTGCGAATGAACCCAATAGAAAAAAAAACATAAAAATAAAAAAAAGATATAATATATGAATAAAACATAAAAGTCACCTACTTGCATTGTTCACTTATTGTTATTAGGTCTCCTTCGTCATCAGCCCTATGTACTTCACCACCAGCCTTCACATACACAACTCCAAAATGACACCATGCACTTTTGTCCCCAAACTTAGAAACTGCCGCACTTAGAAGTGTCAGTCTTGCCTTAGTTAAATCTTCTTTCACTACAACTCCCGAGTTTTTTAAACATTTTCGCTGTTTTAAGATTTGCAGCCGTTTGTTAATATCGCGGAATGAGACTAGTACTGCCGGCGGCTGATCCTCTCGCGATCGATTTTTGGCAAAAACTCCGTAGGAATTTTTTATGTCGGACGGAGCAATGTTTATATTCATTTTTTTGGTAAAGAAATTAGAAACTTGCGTGTTAATATTTTCGCCTTCTGTGTACTGAAGTCCAAATATTCGGATGTTTTTATTGCGAGAAAACTGTTCCTGGTCATCGAGTGCCTTGCGCAGGCGATTGTTTTCTTTTTTTATTTTGGAGACTTCGTCATTAAGGGTAGAAATATTTTCCTTAATTTCTTTAAATTTGTCATTAAACATATCTCGAACAGTTTCAACGACCGTTCGAGAGATAGTCTTTCGAAAATCGTCGCTAAGCTTCTCGTTTAATATTTCTGTAATTAAACACCTTAGTTGATCCAGTTCCGCCTTCTTGAACACCATCTTGACAGATGTCAGTTTAGGACGTTTATTACTTTTAGTTTAAATTGCTTTTTCTATGTTATTATGGCACTATTGGAGCAAACTGTAATAGCACTCACTGCTGCTCAACATTAGTCATTCACAGAACATGTAGAACCCTTGTATTTATTACCACAAACTGACAAATTTTGTAAAAAATTCACGGCCAGTGCTTTGCGGGTACGCTACTCTATCAGCGCCATCTCACCGAATCCTAATACCGAATCCTAATATTACATTAGTATGTTCCAAAACCTGTAATCTGAAAAGAAAAGATAAGATGAAATATACTCACTTCCACTTTTTAGAAGATCCTCTAAAAGCTGTTTGAGTTTACGTTTTTTATCTTGTCGTGGATTCATTTTTTAAAAGCACACGCGAACCACAAGCACACCGGACGCACAAAAAATTGCAATGAGCTGATGCGGGATGTAAGAACTGAGATCGAGTGGAGACCGTGGGGCCGAGTAATTCGAGAACGGCAATATGAAATATAATTAGTTTTGCTCAAATTCAAAATTAATTTTTACGTATCCAATCTCTCTAGCTTTCTGCCATATTCTGCCACCAAAATTTAAACATAAATTTTCATGGATATTCTCTTTTAGGAGGCATGCAAGACTTTAACTACCTAAAATCAAACTGTTTCGAAGTAACTTTCGAACTGAGCTGTTGTAAATATCCTCCTGCAGAGAAGCTGCCTGAAGAATGGCATAATAATAAGGAGTCCTTGTTAAGTTTTATGGAAGCAACACACTGGGGCGTAAAAGGTTTGTTTTCTTACGAAAATTTTTAATGCAAATATAAATATTTTCGGGTTTTACAGGTTTGGTTAGGAGCGAAACCGGGGAGCCAGTGCTGGACGCCGATGTGGTCGTAAAAGGGATTAATCACAACATTACCACATCTAATAGGGGCGAATATTGGAGGCTTTTATTGCCAGGGAAATATGAGATGTATGCCAATGCTTTTGGGTAAGGAACAATTTTAGCTTGACACCAGAATAACTTGATTTGAACCCCAGTTCTATGGATAAAAACTCGTTTATTTCATATTTCAGTTTTTACCCTTCAGAAGTTGTTACGGTGACAGTGGAACCGGGAAAAACGACAATACAAAACTTCACTTTGGCCGCCCAAAGTTTAAAAGGTAACAATTTCTTTTATAACAGAGAAAGTAGCGCCGGCGACCGTTGGTACTGGGGGCAATAAGAGTTACGCTAGTTTCCCCTTTTTAAGGACTCGAATCAATATTATATCATTAAACTTATAGGAATATTTGTCTAGGTTAGGTAGAAAAAGGTTGTTGAGCTCAAAAACACAATTTTTTTATTTATATCACTTCCCATAGGAAGAAGTGGAAACTCGAAAGTTTCGGTGGGGCCGACTATAAGCTTTATCAACTTTTTAGCGGTTTTAATGGTGATGGCCGACGAATCAAACGTTTGAATCTCATTTTGTGTCAATTTTTCGCAATAAATTGTGATCAACATGTTTTAGTATTATTAGTATTGGTTGTGGTTAAATAACATTAATGAATAAGGCTTAAACTAGGAATAACTTAATTTATTAAACTGTCCAGCATTTTTTTAAATACATATGTTTATTTTGTCGAATAATTATTGTTGTCCATATGATGTAATTTTTATTTGAATAAATTTTTTTTTATTAGTAAATAAACATGTGTATTTTTTGTTCTCGTTTCCTCATTTATAAGTCCTGGCCTTGTTCACCCTTAATATATAATGCTGCACATTACATATATACATAAAGGCACATAACTAATACTCTAAAACATACTTCGATGAAAGACATGCATTGAAACCTCTCTTGAGCGGACACTCATGGGACCTTCAAAAAGTGTCCGCTCAACGGAGGTGTCCGTCCAAGGAAAGAGCAAAATTAAACAGCATGTTATTTTTTTAAACAAGGTTAATATTAATTATTTAATGACAATTAGGGTTACAAAATAATTATAATTATGCAAAAAAAATAAACTTAAAAAACAAACCAAAACAAAAACTTATGAAATAACAAACCGAAAATCAACTAAACTAGTACATACATACGTATAAAGATTTTTGTAAGAAATAATATGAAAATATTTTGGAACACATGTACAAATTAAGATCATTGTTTATGTTTAAAATATTCGATCGAAGACGTTTGTCGATTTTTTTGTTGAGCAAAGTATCTTGGAAATGAAGATCAAGCTTAGATAGTAAATCTAGAGCAGATAGGTCACCCCTAGCCTGAGTGAAGCGTTTTAACTGTTGCGTCATATTAAAAGCCTGTTGATAGGTAGTCAATTCCTCAACGTGTTCCTCTTCTGACTCATCGGATGATACCACTACTTCCTCTTGATTCGAAACCTCCAGAGGAAGGTCATCAATTTGCTCCAATATTAAATCTTTGTCTACATTAAAAAATTCGTTGATATCATTATTGTTTATCATTCCAAAATTATCCTTATTCCTCAACATTTGAGCTAAAAGTGACAATGGAATGTCGTCTTCATTTTCCAAGATTTCCAGGTTTTCCGCTCTATTTTCTGAACTATTAGAGTGTGTAATACCAGACTTAATAAAACTATTTTAAACCGTTTTCTTTGTCACTTGGTCCCATGCAATGTTTATACAGTAAATTGCATCTAGGATGTGTATTTTTCTGGCTAATTCTTGGGCTGATCAGCAGTATTTATGGCTAATAAAAGTTTTTCAATAATGATTGTCCTATAAAATGTTTTAACAGATCTAAAGGCTGTACAATAGAAGTGCAGTTTGGAGGCAAAAAATCAATTTAATATTTTTTAATCTTATATCCTTTGGGTGACAACATGCATTGTCGAGAAATAATAAAATTTCTCGTTTTTCACGCATCATTTTTTTATCAAATTGATTTAACCATTCGGCCATTAGTTCACCGGTCATCCAAGCTTTTTTATTCCACCTATAAGTAACTGGCAATTCTTTCACATTAATATTTTTGAATGCCCTTGGTTTGGCCGTTTTTCCGATCACTAGAGGTTTTTCTTTTTGTCCCTCCATAATTACACAAAAAAGTATAGTCAGTCTCTCTTTTGAAAATTTACCTGCAATACATCTTTCTCGCTTCAAATGTAGAGTCCTGTTTGATGTTATACACTGTCCATCCGGGCTAGCTTTTACTGCTCTTGCCGGTCTTTTAAGTAGATCCTTTGTCGAGATTAGGCGCCTTCTTTTTATAATTCTGGGTCGCATCTAGGTGCTTGGACTTGTGACTCACCCGGAGAATAGGAACCGACTGGTCGGGTTAAGGTTTGGTTGCTTGTATTTATGAGGTCTGGGTGAGATGTTATTGGACGCAAGCCTGCGAGTTGTTGTTATCCACTCATTGTCCGGACTAGCAATTTGCGCTCTTGACGGTTTCGTGATGAATTTTTATCTCGTTTATAGGCGCCTATCTTTCGTTTACTGGGTCGCATCGAGGTGCTCTAGCTTTTGATGGCACGGATCGTGGGATTGAACTGACTGGGATGTGGGACGTAGGTTATATTTATAGGCTAGGTGGGCGGCTGGGATTGGTTGGTTTCACTGGTCTAGGACACGCCCACCCAGCTCGTCGGTTTTTGGCCGGTGTGTTTATTTTGTTTATTTTTTAAAAAGGAAAAAAAAAGGTGTTATGTTTTATTGTAATAATAATTTAAAAGCCGGATTAGATGTTAATTTATTGAGTTTGGAGATTAATTTATCAATTTTTGAGTTTATTTCGTCCTCCGGCAAGGATAAAAGCGTTAATAAATTGTTTTGAATAGGTGTTTTTAATAGTTTAGCCTCTGGGACGGGACCTTTAACCGTTTCAGTCTCTCTGAACACCGGGCCCAAAGTGGGCTCTCTTTTTAACGCATCGGCGTATTTTCTGTTAATTTTAATAAAATTTGGGTTTTTGGGACAGCGCCAATAGCTGGCCGGATGGTCGCCGCCGCAATTGCAACACCGGGCCGGTGTTGTACGTTCTTTTTCGCATTTTGAGTAATGATGCTTTCCTTCGTATTTATGACAACGCGGCCCCGCGTTGCAATTGCTCGCGGCGTGTCCGAATTCCTGACAGCGATGGCACTGTCCCACCTGTCTTATATTATTGATTTGGAACGTTTTGAGGCGCTCCACTTTGACCCTGATGTTCATTATACTGTCCACTTTATAAATATCTTCCTGCTCTTTTTTGATCAGGAAGCGGATGAGGTCCGTCTGCCTTTTACGACCTGGGCCGGTATTAAACCAGCCCATTTCTTCAGGCTCGAACCCCATCCGTTTCAGCTCACTCTCTATGTCCTCCAGTTTAAAGTTTCTGTCGAAACCTCTCAGGATTAAGTTTAGCTTTCTGTCCTCCTCCAGGAAGAAGGAGTGGAATTCCATCTCCCTTTCCCTGAGGAGGGCAGTCAGATTCCTGTGGTCTTGCGCTGTTTTCGGGAAGAGTGCCAAGCCCAGCCTCTCCTTTTGAACTTTCAGAATATTAATTTTTTTTTCCATTATTGTCTGGTATTTTTTAGCCCAGTTTGAGGTGTCTCTGATAACGACCTTTGGTATTCTTGGGTTGCTAGGCTTTGCACTCCTCCCTTTTCCCGCAATAGATAAACTACTGAGGGGCATAAAGAGTGGGCTTTTTTGAGGTTTTGTGTCCCGTTTACCCAGATTGCTGTTAATTGCAGCATCTGGGCGCGCTGAGGGACCAGGTTCTTCCGTGTCTGTATTAGATTCAGAGTCTTCAGATTGCAACATCTCCTCCTCTCGCGGGGAGGAGATGTTTGCCTCTTTTCTGGATCTTTTACGTGTAATTGTGTTTTTTACATTATCTTTTAGCTGGTCCCTCAGCGTTCCCAGCTGCTCGGCAATGTTTTTATTTTCATTTTCAAGCTGTTCGTTTATTTTTAAAATTTTTTCCATATTATCATTGGTTTCCCGCAATTGAGCATTGAAGATGCGGACTTGATCCTTGAGGAGATCGATCTCTTCCTCAGTATTCTTAAGTTTATTTTTAAGTCGCTCGTTTTCGCTTTCGAGCGTTTTATGTTTTAAATTTTTTTCTTCAATGCTCGATTGCAGGTCTTTTATTTGAAACTCCAGTGAAGTGCAGATGTCTTTATAGACCTCAGCACTGAAAACTGGGCTGTTTCCTTCCATGTTTGGGGCAGGATTTGAGGACTGGGAGGGAGTTTTTTGGTATCTCCGTTCAAGGAGAGGTTTATGGACGGGGTAAGGAGTGCCAGCTAGAGACTTACCCCGCTCTAGTTCTTCTCGGTTTTCATTTATCGTGCTCTGGCGTCTTTGACGTCGGTGGTTCGGCCCCCCGCTGACAATGGGGGGCGAGTTATTGCTGTTTTCCGCCGTTTCTGGTTGTTTTTTGGTATTTCGCTTTGGTTGGTAGGTTGTGGTTTGCCGTTTCTGACTGCTACTGCAACTGCTAACTGCTACAACTGCCAAACTGCCAACTGCACGGAGAATAGGAACCGACTGGTCGGGTTAAGGTTTGGTTGCTTGTATTTATGAGGTCTGGGTGAGATGTTATTGGACGCAAGCCTGCGAGGCAGACCACGGAACTTTTGGCTGGTGAGAAAAGGTCGGGCGGAGGAGTGAACGTATCAGTCTTTACCGGTGTTTTGGATGATGTTTGGGTTTATTGACGTTAGGTTTGGGTTTTATGTGGGGTTTTGTGGCTAGTGCGGATGGGTTTTAGGATTTGAGCATCCAAGAAGGAAAAAAAAACGGATACTGTGGGGACTTAGATCTCGGCTCCCAACAATAGTTTAAACGCCGGGTTTGAGTTTAGTTTTTCCAGTTTTGCCATCAGGGTGTCGATTTTTTTTTTCCAACATCCCTTCAGGCAAACTTAGAAGATTTAAGAGGCTCGTGTTATTGATTGAAAAACTCGGGACGTTTAATATGCGATTTTGTAGTGCACCTCCTTTGGCTCCGCCCTCCTGGTATTAGATTCCGTGTTGGTCTTTCTTAAGGTCTCGGCGAAGTTTTTTTGTTTGTTTATGTTTGGATTTTTTGGGCAGCGCCAATAGCTCGCCGGATGATCGCCACCGCAATTGCAACATTCTGCCGGTGTTGCTCTGTCTTTTTCACAATCTGAGTAGTGGTGTTCGCCCTTGCACTTGTGGCAACGCGGCTTTGCGTTGCAATTGCTCATGACATGTCCGTATTCCTGGCAGCGATGACACTGCCCAATTTGCTTCCTGTTTTCTATTGTGTGAGTCCTTAAGCGCTCAACACGGACTCTAATATTTAATATGCTTTCAATTTCAAACACGGCCTCCTGCTCTTTAGGGACGAGGAACCTGATGAGGTCCGTGGGCCTTCGGCGACCTGGGCCGGTTTTAAACCAACCCAGCTCCTCAGGCTCGAACCCTGTTTCGTCATCACATGCTTGTAGTAATTATAATTATTAATTTTAATTTTCTCTTAATCAATACTTAGTGATACTTTAACTTTAATTTAATTCTTTACTTGTATTTAATATTTATGCATTCAAAAATACGCGTTTTGCTAATAACTTATTTAACTTTACATAATTTGCCTTACATCTTTTCCTTTTCCCACCTTTTGTATATTCCTGAACTATACACATCTTTCCTTATATTGAATACGTATGCGAAAAGAGTGGGAGAAAAGGAGAAGGTTGTGCTAAGCTGTGAATTGAGTAGCAGCAATTCTGGCATTGACCGAAAACCGATTTGATCGATAAGTGTCGACACTGTTTTACGCGCGTATTTTTCGGTACGTGACCTACCACACCCATCCCCAAAATATCCAGGGTAAGTTACTTTATTTACTAAGTTACTTTCTATTTACGTTTACGAATCAGCAGGTGAGAGGTTTAGATTACCGGTTAAATTCGAATATTGAGTCAGTGAAACCTATGACTTAAGGGTTTTACTTAATTCCCTCGGGATATACATATTTCGACGGAGTTGACCCATTTTATTGGTCCTTCGAGCCGGATAGGTTTTTTTTTCTTACAGAATAAGACCGGGAATCTAACAGCCTTATCTGCTGATTTACTACATTTTTGAATGCATTTAACGACTCTTTTACTATTTCTATTTTTTTACATTAGCCTGAGCCTATATTTTGTGGGATAATTTAATTATTAATTATTTACTACGTTTATCTATAGACAAATATATACATACATTTACATACTCTACTACATTATTTAAAATATAATAATTGCAATGGTCTTTTAATCTTATTACTACTGGGTGCTATTACATATATATATATATATATATATATATATATAATATATTTTTTTGTCGATACCTATTTTTACGTACTTATGTACCTGCATACTTTTACAATACTATTAAATTTATTACAATTTTCTTTAAAAGATTTAAATACAAGCCAGATTCCAAGCACACTTGACCTTGGATTAATTTTTACGATTTGCAGCAAATTTGTGCGTTAAATTAAGCGGTATTTAGCCTGTTTACTTCAAATATTTTATCTTTTATGAAATATCGAATACCACAAAAAAAAAAGGTATTGGTCGCGTGTTTGAAATATACAGGGGACTTTTCAAAGGATTCACGGAGAGGTTGCATAGTTAATATAGTTTTTATTTTCAAGTCTTTATTTATTTATTACTGTTTTCTTGGAATTTATTATGCCACCTAACGCCGATAAAGTTTTAAAAGCAAAAGCTTTGCGGCAAACGGCCATAAGTCAGCTTTCTTTAATTATAGAAGCTGCCCAAGCAGCAAAAAATGATGTGGCAGAGTTAAATTCCTTTAAAGTTAGATATAGATCTTTGCCCAAAATTAAAAAGGATTATGAAAAACACAACAATGCTCTTTTAGCCTTACATGCTTCTACTCCTGATCAATTATTACTCGAAGAAAAGGTTTCTCTTGATTTTATGAAAAGATGTCATGAAATAGACACCATTTTTTATGAACTGTTTGAATTGCCTTTGGAACAAAATGGTATTTTAGATACATCCCTTCATCCTATATTCACTGCGCACGATCACTACACTCATCATGATTACGATAATTTACCTAAATTGGCTATTCCTATGTTTGATGGCGACATTACTACTTTTCCTACTTTTCAACAAAGTTTCAATGTTATGGTTCACTCTAAAAAGCAATTAAGTAACATTTCCAAATTTAATTACCTGCTTGGCGCATTGAAGGGTCCTCCACGGGAGTTGATAGCAGATATTTTAATTACAAATGAAAATTATCCAATAGCCTATAATACTATTATCGAAAGATATAGTAATAGAAGATTACAAGCATTTACTCATTGGAAGTTAATCGAGGAATGTCCTCGAATGACATCTGATAACGCTGTGAGCTTAAGAATTATCTTAGACACTTTTGCTAAAAATCTTGCTGTTCTTAATAACTTAAAATTTGAAACAGGTCTTTGGGATTTTCCGATTACTTATTCTTTACTTTCCAAAATTCACCCTGCCACGCGCAAAGCATTTGAACAGCAACACGCATCAAATGATGTACCCAAATACGATGCTGTACGATTGTTTTTACAAAAACAATGTGTTGCTCTTGAAACCATAGAACTGGAAATGTCTCAAAACTCAAAGCCCTCTACATCTAAGCAACATTTCTCATTTACTAATCCTCGTATTTTGCATAATTCGAATAATAGACACAAACATAACTCTATTTTATTTTCGAATACCGAAAAACCTAATTTACTAAATACTTGTTTCTTATGCAAGGGTTCCCACGTGGTGTACAGATGTCCCACATTTCTCTCAAAAACTGTAAAAGAACGTTTTGATATAGTAAAAGCACAAAAGGCTTGTACTAATTGCCTTGCTACTTTTCATACTGCTAGATCTTGTTCTTCACAAAAACGATGCCGTATATGTTCCCTTGAACATCATACTTTACTTTGTTTTAAAAAATGTGAACCTACAAATACTTCTGGAAATCAAGTTCCTTTGGATAATCCTCAAACATCAGATAATTCATTAACACCTAGATCTACCACTGCTTGTATGTTACTTAATGATCATGAGGTTTTATTATCTACTGTATTAATTAAAATCAAGGATGTCTTTAATAATTGGCATACTTGTAGGGCTGTCCTTGACGGAGGTGCTCAATCAAGCTTCATTTCCAGAAATTATGCGAATAAATTACTTTTACCTACCTCTAACATTTCTATGTCTTTGCATGGACTCGATGGTATGTACTCAACTGCCAAAAAAGGTGTGAATTGCAGTGTCTCTTCACTTTACGATAATAATCAATCCTTTAATTTTGAAGCTATTATTATTGATAAAATTTGCAATGATATGCCGTCAATCTCATTTTCAAAAGAACATTTTACTATTCCATCGGAACTAAACTTAGCTGATCCATATTTCTTTAAAAAATCATCTATAGATCTTTTGCTTGGAAACGATATTTTCCCGTACATTTTGCAAGATGGAAAAATAGAAAATGGGCCTAATCAACCAGTCTTATTAAATACCTGCTTTGGTTGGACTGTAACTGGTAAAACATCTTATACATCTACTGATAAAATCGTTCGTACCTTTTGTACTACTATTTCAAATTTGGACACTATAAACAAAACCTTACAAAAATTTTGGCAGATTGAGGAAGTACCGGAAGTCAGTGTTAAATCAAAAGACGATGAATATTGTGAAAAATATTTTTTAAATACCACTTATCGAACACCTTCGGGGTAGATACGTGGTCTCTTTACCGTTCAAAATTACTGCTCCAGATTTTGGAGATACATATACCGTTGCTCTCCGCAGATTTTTATCTTTAGAAAAAAGATTTGCTCAGAATCCTCAGTTTTTTATTTCTTATTCTACAATTGTACAGGATTACATAGATCATAATCACATGCAACTTGTACAAAAACCTTCTTTACTTAACATGCATAATTACTTTTATATCAACTCTCACGAGATGTGTAAAATGATTCAACTTCAACTCCAATACGCATTGTCTATGATGCAAGTAGTCACGCAAATCAAAAAATTTCATTAAATCAAGCACTACATACTGGTCCTAAGCTTCAGAGGGATCTTGTAAATATTTTATTAAATTTCAGATTACATAATTATGTTTTTACTTGCGACTTGAAACAAATGTTTAGAAATATTTTGATAACTCCTAAAGATCGTGATTTTCAAAGGGTACTATGGCGTTTTTCTCCCAATGACCCCATTTCCGATTACCAATTAAATACAGTTACATTTGGGGTTGTTTGTAGTCCATTTTTGGCTATTAGAACCTTAATAAAACTTGCTGATGATTACAATGATTTGCCGATAGCTTCAAATATTCTAAAAACGTCGACCTATGTTGACGACGTAACCGGAGGTTCAAACACACCCTACGAATTAATCTCTATAAAAAATCAACTTAACGATCTTTTACTTAGAGGAGGGTTTGAAGCCCGAAAATGGGCTAGCAATTGTCCCGATTTGTTAAAAGAATTACCTTTAAATCATGTGGCTCACGATATTTCTTTTGATAAAGATGACACAACTATTTTAAAAATTTTGGGTTTAAAGTGGGATCCTAGACAGGATTGCTTTTACTATACATTTTCAGTTGAAAATAACCACTGTACCAAAAGAATTTTATTAAGTACTTGCGCCAGAATATTCGATGTTTGCGGTTTTCTAACCCCTATTACAATCTTTATAAAGCTACTCATTAAATCTCTATGGTTGTCGGGTATAGACTGGGATGAAAAACCACCAGTAGAAATCACTAATAAATGGGAAAAATTTAAAGCAGATTTAACCCTTTTAAATACACTAAAAATTCCTCGTTTGATAAAAATAACAGAGTCAAATTCATATGAATTAATTGGCTTTTGTGATGCCTCAGAGAAGGCATATTGCGGAGTGGTTTACATACGAACTTTACACTCTGATAATATATATAGAACGTATTTAGTTTGTGGAAAATCAAAGGTTAGTCCTTTAAAAACTCTAAGTCTAGCAAGATTAGAGCTTTTGGGTGCTGTATTGCTAAGCAAACTCATGCATTTTATTTTACATACTTATTCACACAAGTTACAATTTTCTAACACATTTGCTTTTACTGATAGTTCTGTTGTATTGCATTGGATAAAAGGTTCACCACACCAATGGCAAACTTTTGTAAGCAATAGAGTTTCATACGTTCAGGAAAAATTATCGCCTGAAGTTTGGCGCCATGTCCCATCAGAATTAAATCCAGCTGACTGCGGTAGCCGTGGTATGTTTCTGTCAGAGCTTGCTAATTTTTCATTGTGGTGGAATGGCCCTGATTTTTTATTTGATCATTGTAACACATGGAACTTTTCTAAAATAGTAATTCCCATAGATTTAAATTTAGAAAAAAGGAAAATTATACTTTCTTCTTTAGTACAAAAAAATGATGAACTTAGCGATTTTGATTATTTATTTGATAAGTTTAATTCCTTACATAAAATAAAACGAATTATTGCTTACTTTTTGCGTGGTGTCAAATTATTTCGTAATATTAGAAATAAATCTTATCACCCTCAATTAAATCAATATTCTTGTTTCACTCTAAAGGAATTGAACAATGCTTTGTTGTTTCTTACAAAATATGTACAAAATAAATACTTTTTTTCTGAGATTGCGCTAATAAAAAATAAACAGCCTCTTCCAAAATATTTACAAAAATTAAAGCCCTTTCTTGATGAGCAGGGTCTTTTACGAGTAGGTGGCAGGTTATGTAATTCTTACTCACTATGTTATGATAGTAAATTTCCTTTACTACTGCCTTCAAATGCTAAATTAACACGTTTGTTGATTTTTGATCTACACATTACATATTTACATTGTGGTATACAAACCACCCAGCACTTTCTATTTCAACATTTTTGGATCATTTCTGCCAAGAAAATTATACGTGAAGTTATTCGAAAATGTCATACATGTTGGAAAATAAATCCAAAACCATATACACCCCCTATGGGAAATCTTCCAAGTTTTAGAATTTCAGAAATTCCTAAGGCTTTTACAAATACAGGCTTAGACTTATGTGGACCTTTTGATATTACTATGGGTCGGCTAAGGGGTGCTAAAATTACTCTCACGAGATGT
>NW_026088641.1:0-20180 GCF_022605725.1 Anthonomus grandis grandis | reverse complement strand
CACATCTCGTGAGAGTGTGAAAAGTTAGCGAGAATCTTACGGAATAGCGTTCTGCCGAATATATAAGTAGCCGGGTCATCGTTAGGAAGTCAGTTCAGTGAAGTAAAGTTGGAATATTGGCCGAAATTTAAATAGTCGGGAGATAGTTAAAAATAAATACAGTAAAAATATATATTTCTAGCAGTTGTAAGTGATCGAGCTCTCGTGGTGGATCGTGTAAACTAGAGATGAGTCGTATTCATATGATTCGTACCAATGGTACGAATCTAACTGTATGTACTATCGACTTATACGAATCTTAAATAGCTTTTCGTATTCAAATAAATTCGTATCGCTCTGAAAAGTCCTAGATCTACCGAATGCGTTTAGGTTTTATGAGCAATCGCAATTAGTATGTATCGTATTCGTACTGTTAGTATCATACTATATAAATACATTTATACAAATGTACAATATGCCGTATGTGAGGGCATATGTCACGGCGTATAGTATATATCTATGATTTAATTTCAGTATGAATAATACGAATCTTTTAATACGAATAATTAAGTTAGTATGATTCGTATGATTCACATCTAAATAAACATTCGAATCAGCCAACTCTAGTGTAAATAAATTAGTTAACCATTTTCGGTGGTTACAGAAAAACGCTACCTTATATCGCTATGAAAAATGTAAATATTTAGGATTTTACTTACTTTTAGTTTATTATTTTTAGCTATAGTGTAGTCTTTTGTATTCATGTTGTAGAAGGGGTCCCTTTGGGCTTCAGCTTAGGTTATTTAGGTCATAATATTGTAAGTCCTTGTAGCATAAATTCTCTAGAATTTATATACTTGCTTGCTTTGATTATTAGTAATTTAAAAATTAGACTATTCTCTTGAAATTATTGTTTTTTTTTCGGCAAAAACAATGTAGAGAATTCTAATCATTTTTAAATTATTCCATGGGTCTTTAAAAGTGACTGCGCATTGTAATATTTAAATTACTTGTGTTGTTTACCTCGAATTAGGCCAAAGAAAAGCATTATATATAAACAAAAAAGGTTATTCTGCTTACAAATATTATTTTTAATTGACCATTATATTAACTGCAGGGTAAGATCTTCTGAATTCGTAAAATAATAAGACATGTTTTAAATTTAAATTAATGAAAAGTACGCGTTTTTATAAAAGCACTTAAAAGAATACCCTTGTTGTTAACTTCTTGGGCTCGGCGCTAATAAGTAATCTAAATTATAAATAATTTACAATGCTAAAATTAAATTACCATGGCTTTATTGTAGTTGTAAAAGTTTAATAATGAAAATGTAATATATATGTATGTATAACTCCTTTAAAATTTAGTAGGTTTGGAAGAGTGGGAAGACTTTTGTCTACAAATTTGCCCGCCCTTCCCCGCTATATTATAGCCAGTCCACTTCAAGAATAGACTTCTATTTACAAATCTTTTAAAATTATTCAGAAAATTTAATTGATATTATTTATACCATATAAATATAATATAAATTTGTATAGGCGAATTATTTCATCAAAATACGACTGCATTTTGACCAGAAAACTCGATCACTGTTTACAATGCATGCTTCGAGACAAACTTTTTGCGAAATTTTTTGGTTTTTATAAACGGCATTTTTAAGTCTGGGTGCTTACATGCATTATTATGTTAAAGCTAATTTAGCAGTTGAGATGGAGCATGATTCGGGCTACTCCGCCTCGCTGGACCACAAACAGCGAATGGACTCAGCAAGCCGCGAGCCGCCAGGTCCGAAGCCAAGTCTCGAACTGTCGAATCAGTTTACTCACACCCCTCGCAGCAGGTATTGTACAGGCAGTTTGGAAACAAGTATGTGGATATACGGATTTTATTTTCTGCAATGCTTTGTTGCGGCCTAAGCAAAATAAACTGGTATCTCGTTGTAAATAAAATTATACATACATATTCTTCAAATAAAATTAAAAACAATTCTAATTCTATTTTATTCTTAAAAAAACCTTGGAACATTCAAAGGCCAGCATTGCTGCGGAACTATTGGACGTTTGTTTGCTTGCGACATCTCTGCTGCAATGATGCCAAACGCTTGTGAAGAAATTAAAAAAAAACACTTGACAGGCACAAAATATTACTACTATTCGCCTTTAAAAAATTTGAAGCAATTTTAAAATTAAAATATGAAAGGATACTTTATAAAGAAGTCAATAGTCAATGTTAAATGAAGGTAGATAACATATATTATTTAAAATTGCAAAATTATCGTAACGTTTCTCGCTCACATTGTTGATACTATTCACACAATGAATCTTCACCAGTGACGTCGTCAAAAAATATTTAGTACATCATGATTTTTTACTAGTAACAGATTATGTTTTAAATATAAACAATATTATCATTTTTCAACGTACTTCATTAGAGTAAAGATACCCATCTAAAAACAAGCATTTTTAGAGAAATAATTTTTTTTGTAATTAATATATCTACACTTACTTATAATTCATGTTTTAAAAACTGCCCAAAAAATATTTAAAAATTTTAATATGCTATTTTTCTGCCAAGGCAATAGAAAAACATAAAATCAGTCCTGTTAATAAAACCATAGACAAAATTCGAGTTTTTATTCTTTATAGCCTATTAATTCTACATTTATCATGACAGTTCTCGCTTGATATGATGTTATGACAGTATTGGTACTTGTCAAAAGGTCGACTTGAAACGCTTTTTTTCCATGGTGCAACACAAACATCACAAAATTTAACCATCGTAACAGTTTAGGAAAACACTCAAGTTCCTTTTTCTACCAAAAACTATCACAGAAATGTACAAATACCGAGTGGAAAGACAAAGCCGTTCGACAAGATGAAATTTCGCGCATCACTTGCTTGTGGCGTTGCCAGTCCAAATTTGCTTTACTTTTAATTTTTAATCTAAAATGAAACACAAGTAAGTTAAAATAACATTAATAAATATGTTAATATATAGGTAAAAACCTCCACTTTCGAAAATGTGTGTAAACTTGACAACAGAGAATCGGTAAATATTTTTGTAAACAACACATCTCCCTTGCCTCGGAGCATATATTGAACTCACACAAAGTTATTGTTTATTGATTCTAGTCTTTCAATCTTCTAAATTAAAAATAGCCTAAATATTTAATTAGTCAATCGAAAATACCATCAACTAGTACTAAGCAATATCTCAAATATTGGTGGTATATAGATGGTAACCTAAATGGAGAGAACTATGTACATTTTTTTAAGAAACAAAATATTCTCAATCTTTGCTAGTAAATATTATTTAAAATGAAATTTTTGACCATCAAGACGGTTGTCCTGCTTTTTACAAGATACCTTCATTTATGATCAATGAATAATTAGCACAGAAAACACGATTAAACAGTTTTCTAGATCTCCAGACTTATAACAAAAAAAATATTTATTTTAAGGCATATAACGCAAATTTATTATTTAGGCACGAAGGTTCCTCTAATTTAAGTGCCAAGGTACGTAAACACACTAAATATTAACCCAGCCAAAATGAAGGAAAATAATAACTTATCAATAAATAAAATATTCTATCACTCTGCACATCTGCACATTCTATCATTTCTTCACAAAATGCTATCAGCTTTGTTTTGTGCTGTTTTTTGTAGATCATTTGCAATTTATAAAATTTAAATTTATTACATTTAGCTTTGTTTTCGAAAAAAAAAATTAAAGTATCTTTAACTCATTCTAAAAATTATCCATGGACGACAACATGAAATAAAAACCAATTAATTCGATAAACAATTTCGACCTTAAAGTAAATGAGCAAAATGCCCACCTTCTGATAAAATACACGACTGCAAACGATTTGTCATTGAGTGTCTAACACGCTCAAAAATACCTGGAGTATCCCTTATGATATTGCAACTGACAATTATCCGATTCCTCAAGTCATTCACATCTAGAACAGGAGTTTTATAAACAAGAGCCTTCAGATGGCCCCATAAATAGTAATCCAGGGGATTCATATCAGGACTGCGAGCCGGCCAATTTTGAGATCCTGCACGTCCAATCCAGCAATTAGGGTAGATGACGTCGAGATGCTGACGAGCAAGAACACTGAAATGATCTGGAGCCCCGTCGTGCATAAACCACATGTTGACTCTTACTTGTAGGGGTACTTCTTCTAATAAACTGGGTAAATGGTGTTGCAAGAAATCTGTGTAGGATTCACCTGTTAATCTTGCCGGTAAAAAAAATGGGCCAATTAGGTAGTCACCAATAATTCCTATCCAAACGTTCAGCGAAAATTGTTGCTGAAAATGAGTTTCTCTAATAAGTGGGGATTTTTGTCGGCCCAAAAATGATCATTGTGGAAGTTCATAATAGCATCTCTTGAAAAATTTGCCTCGTCCGTAAATAAAATATTTGTTAGGAAATTATTATTGTGTGCTATCGTATGAATCAACCACCTGCAAAACATTAATCTTGGATGAAAATCCTGAGGCAGTAGAGCTTGTACACGCTGTATGTGATATGGATGCAGGAGGTTTCGTTTTAGAACTGACTTCAAGCTGCAGTGCAATCTTTCTGATACTATTGGAAGGATCTTCTTCTATCGCATCAAGTATAGCTTCTTTCAGTTCAGGCGTTGTTATAGTTTCTGGTCTTCCACCACCCATATTTTTATTAAAACTCCCAGTTTCACATAATCTTGCATGTAGTTTTCTAAATGTTTTTGCACATGGAATTACTCTGTTAGGATATCTGTCCTGGTAAATTCTTCGTGCTTCTTCCGCATTTCCATTTGTTAATCCATAAATAAAGTGCATGTCGGTCATTTCATGGTTAGTAAAATTATTCATGATGGAGTAATGAATCACTGCTAATTGACAGCTGAATTTTACTTATAGCAATTCTATCAATGTCAGCTGGTCTCCAAAGCAGGTAGGTACAAAAGAGGTACTTGAATGGACTTGCCAATTATTTGTCATAAGAAGCAATGTATTTGTTATTTTGTTGTATTTCAAAAATCTGATAATAAAAATGGTAGAAGTTGAATGTTTATTATCATAGTAAACAAGACACAAGAGACCAAAAAGTCGTGCATTGGAGGGTGGACATTTTGCTCATGTACTTTAAGGTCGAAATTGTTTATCGAATTATTTGGTTTTTATTTCATGTTGTCGTCCATGGATAATTTTTAGAATGAGTTAAAGATACTTTAAATTTTTTTCTCGAAAATAAAGCCAGATATGAAGATAATAAGATAAGATACGAAAAAGTTATATTTTAGTAGAGAGTTAAAAGCAGCAAACTTGTGTTGGCCAGGAGAAAGGAAATTAAATTGGATAATATTATCCGTAGCGGATGGTTTTCTGTATATTTCAAAAGTTATTCTATTATTGTTGTACCTAGTCAGAAGTAAATAAAAAAATGGTTAAGGAAAAAAAAAAGAAGTTAGAAAACTTTACCATTTTTGGATTTACTTCTGACTAGGTACAACAATAATAGAATAACTTTTGAAGTATACAGAAAACCATCCGCTACGGATAATATTATCCAATTTAATTCCCTTTCTCCTGGCCAACACAAGTTTGCTGCTTTTAACTCTCTCTTCTATAGATTATTTAATTTACCTCTCTCTAATGTAGCCTTTAAAAAAGAGTACGGTATATGACAATCCATTGCAATCAACAATAACTTCCCTCTATCAAGTTTCAAAAAACTATATTTTAAGTTCTTTTTTAATAAGTACAAACTTTCGTACCACATTGTGCATCAGGAGGAAAGGGAACGTAATAATAAAAATTTTAGATGTTTAACTTACTTTGGAAGTAATTTCAGCAGGGTCTGGGTATAGGGCAGCTAAAGCAGGGATAAGATCTTCTTGAAGAAAATTCAAATAGCGTTGCCCTGTTAAGTTTTCTTCGAAAAAGTATGGCCCTATTACTTTATTTTCCACAATACCAGCCCAAACATTAATAGATTTACGGTAATATGTATGAGCCTCAGTTGCCGAGTGTGGATTTGACACAGACCAGTACCGACAATTTTGCCGATTTACGACACCGTTTAAACAAAAAGTTGCTTCATCCAAAAACAAAACTCTTAACACAAACTGACGGTTATTATTGCAAATGTTCATCATTTGCTCGCAAAATTGGTTTCTTCGATCAAGATCGTCCTCATATAACTCGTGTAGTAGTCTGATTTTATAAGGGTGATATTGATTTGCTTTAAAGATGCGTCTTACTGACGTTCCGGCTATATTATTACCAACTGAAATTTGTGAAGTTGCATTGTTTGGATTTTCTTGGACAACCTGATCTTGGCAAATCCCTAACATAACCTGAAGTTATGAATTTGTGCTATATTCTACTAACTGTTGACTGAAAAATAGGATGGTTTGGGTATTTGGCATTAAACAGTTCACTTACTTCTTTTTGCGTGCGCACTTGATCCCCGTACCCTAGCATCATCAAAATTTTAATTCGTTGGGCTTCCGTTAACTTAGCCATAATTTATTCTGATAATAACTATTAATTTTCGAACTGACAGTAGTATTCGAAAATGGAGAATCTTTACAAGTGCAACCATGGAAATAGAAACAATTGGCAGTGTTTATAAAATTATTTTTATCCTCGATTTTACTTTAATTTGTAAATAGACGTACTTATTTGTTTTCTTGTTATTTAAATGTAAATATTTCGGAAGCAGTTGAGTTTTGAGGTAAGGTGTGTTATACGAAACTTGCTTGGAATTTCGCCTATATTTCATAAAAGCAATAAAAAATATAGCATTCCGTTTAAAAAAAATACCGATGACGTCATATCTTTTTTTTTGTTCCACCCTGTATACAAAAATTTATGTGAAATAATGCGCAACTTTTCACAAACAAACCGAACCAAATCACAAATAAACCGAGTGTTTTCTCAAAAAATCATGTCTCTAATTTTTATCGAATTTACGCGGAACTTTAGGCGGTCACTCTATAGACAAAAATTACCTTATTATACACCTTTTTCTGATCACTAGTCTAAATAATAACATGTCAGCATCTTCATATCTCAATGCGCACCTCTTTTGCGGTATAAACCTTTGTATAATATAAATTGTGTTAAGTTGTATCTTGGGAATCTCGGTTGAAAAATATCTATAAATTTCGGTTCTATGGCCATTCGGTACCGATACCAAGGCTTGGTATCGGCTTTATACATTGCTCGACCGTCATTGATTATGAAGGGGCAACATGCCGTAAAAGGTCTTACGACTGGAGGCGAAGTTCTTTAAAAAATACTTGAGCCTATATATATACATTGTGTATAAAACGTTTGATGAAAGAGATGGTGTTAAGATTATGATTGTTGAAAGATCCTTTATAAAAATCGGTTTTAAAAATACTTAAAAGTACATCAAATGTCATCTTTGTATCTCAAAATCTGTCAGCTTTAATCAAGTAACCGAATCTAACAAAAATCACGAAACCACCATTAGGTTTGGTCGACGAAAGAGCTCGTAAACGCCACCGACTTATGTTACTTATATTTCAAATTGAAAATATACCAATCAACCGAATACTAATAAACACGTGTGGTACACGTGATCGGACGATTTTTAGTTGTTTTCGAATGAAGCTGTCAGTCGCGATGAATTTTCGCGTGGCATATTTTCTCTTTTTCCTAGTAAATGCAGTAGACATTTCATGGGGGAATGGTTACAGTTTTACTGAAGAATGACATTTAAACATAGCGATCAACAGTATTTTTTTAATTAATGATCCAAATAAGGTTACATGGTTTGTAATATTGTTATTACAAACTATATAATATACAAATTATATTGAAAAACTAATATGCTATCAGCTTGTTAACATGTGCTGATTTTTTGTCTGTTCCCGGTTTTTTTATGGGTTTTCTATTAGGAACCATTAAAATTTACGCAATAATGTTATATTTGTGTAGTGTAATGGCAGTTTACAGAATATACTATATGAATATAAATATATATTCTGTAAACTTTGGTAATGGTAACTTAACCCTAGTAAATGAAGGTATATTGAGTAATTGTTTTAAGGTCAATACCCTAAGTTATATACTTAGGGTAGACAAAACGAAAAGATTTAAGCTTAGGTTGTTATTCATGTATCCTGATTTTTCGTTCAAAATCCTAAGCATTATATAATGCAGGGAAATGAGATAACTTGCCTCAAATGTCAAAAAGAGATTGTTGATGATCAATTCTATAAGTAGGACTCTTGCCTCGGAATTTTTCAGTGTTTGAAAATCTTAGCGGAACACATTGTTTTATCTGTCAAGATTTCTGTCAAAAAAGTAATAAATGTGAGAGGAATGTGCTAAATGTTTAGGCCTACACAGTGCAGTACAATGGTGAAGTGCAATAACTCTCAACTGGTAAAGGTTAAAAAAACATTTAAAACTAACCATGTTGTGATGGTTAAGCATGCTCATTAAAGGTGGTAGACAATGGTACAGTGAAAACATCTTGTCGAACTTGCATTGTCTTATTTATTTAATGTAACACGACGTTTCTTTAAACTGACAGTCAGTTTACACTTGATAACGGTTGGAGATACTTACCAACCGAAACGTCGTGTTACAATAAATAAATAAGACAATGCAAGTCCGACAAGATGTTTTCATGCTCATTAACTCAGTACAATCTGGGAAACATAAGTAGGAAAGTAGTATTCTATTCCTTTAAGAGCAATGGTTTTAAGAATTCATAATGAAATTTTAAGACTCGTCCCTGGACCTACATATTGAGCAGATGGTTGATGGAATTAAACTGATTAAATACATTTCTAGAGATAAGTTGTTAAATATTTTGCATTTAAACATAAGAAGTGATCAAGAAAATCTTAACAAGTTATGATTTTCTTTAAGAGATAGAGAATATTTTTAATTTTTAAATATAAATAGATCATTATAATATACCGGGTTCTAATATCTATCATAATAATGCAGATTTTAACAAAAATCATGGGGTCATGATGTTTGTCAAAACTGATATGAGATTATGCTTATTTCTAATCAGCTGCGAAATTTATTAGTAACAGCTCTTGAAAGGTTAACATTTAATTAAAATAACATTTCTTTTGCTGAAAACATCTTGTCGAACTTGCATTGTCTTATTTATTTAATGTAACACGACGTTTCGGTTGGTAAGTATCTCCAACCGTTATCAAGTGTAAACTGACTGTCAGTTTAAAGAAACGTCGTGTTACATTAAATAAATAAGACAATGCAAGTTCGACAAGATGTTTTCACTGTACCATTGTCTACCACCTTCAAAAACATTTCTTTTGCTGTTACTGACTATTACCCTATGATGATTAATCTAAATCAATTAAAATTCTTTTTAAAAAATAAAACTTGGTTAAATATGGTATGAATGATCTAGAAATTGGTATAAATAACTTTTTCCATTTTTAACTTTTTTCCATTTCTACACTTACATCTGTAAGTATAGAAATGGAAAACATTATTCACTGGATTTTGATACCCCATACTTAATGTTTCTTAGCCCTGTAACCAAAAATGAACTCCGGCGATGATACTGCATTAATTTTTATTAAAGATATTTGGAGAGCGACCCAATGGAAAGTAATAAACAAGTGAGTTCTTTGAATGTAAAAATTATCATTAAATTTCACTCTCTATATAGCCCTTTCATTGAGTGAAGTTAATAAACCTCCATCCTCAATTATAAAAGTAGATAATGACCAGATTAATAAAGTTTCACAAGCCAAGTACCTTGGAATAGTAATTAGGCTAAAACTACATTACTGTCCGAACTAAATGTAATCCTAGGAAAAAGAATTGACTTTCATAAATATTATGTCAAAATAATCTTAACATATATATATTTCATAATTCTATGTATGTTATAATCTGTTTTTTTTGTTTGTAGCACACACAGGTGTTTCTATACCAAGGTAAGACCAAGAAATTTATGGTATTTTATTTACTATATGAGACGAATTTTGTCAACAAATGAGGAAAATGTTCTAAAATATACTCTTCCTTCTTTGTAAAAATACCGATGTAAGATATGATTTACATAAGGAAAATTAAAAAAAAAATCAAGAAAATAAATTTTTGTAAAAAAAATTAGAATTACTAATTCATGTCTGAACATGAACATTTCAAATATTTTTTACTATTTACTTAAATTGTGATAATAATAATAGTAAGTCTGTTTTTATTTGTTTCAAAAATATATAAAGCATTTATGCAATTTATCTCAGGCAGCCACTATAAGTTACTATGATAGCGTCGGTAGTCGGTCTTTGTACAATAATTAATAGTTAAATTAAAAAATTCACTTAAAAGTTAAATTAAAAAATATTCCTAAACTAGAATAAAACTAAATTCTAAGCCCAAATAAATAGGTCATAGCCTTTATGCCGCATTGAAGGAAGCGAATGAATCGAATAGTATTGAACGAAGAATAAGATTTCGTGAAGAATAGATTAGAAAATAAACTATTTAATTTTTTGACGTAAACATAAAATATTTTCATAAAGTGGTATACATCATTTTAGAGGGAAAAAAAAGATCTTTTCAATTTAGCAAAAAACAAAATGGCCGCCCTAAGAAAAAAAAAAAGTTGAGGATGGAAGCTCAGAACCGAAACGTCAAAAACAAAAATTTAATTCAGGTTGTCCTTAAAAAGTTGTCCTAATAATGTTTTTACAAATTTTAAAAATATGTTGAAATAAAAAAAATACAGCTCTTTTTCAAAAATGCAACTTTTTGATTTTTTACAAATATTTCAAAATCGCAAAAAGATAAAATTCATCTGAAAGCGGCACTAAATTGGTAATTTAATGCCCTACAACTTTCCCCATTTAAATATTTTTCTATCTCTTACAGTTTCCAAGATACATACAATACATACAATTTTTTTTGTGGTAAACACAAGCACAAGAGGAAAGTCCTATGTCACTCTTGGAGTGGTGCTTGAGCGAAGATATTTGTGGGCATTTATCTTGAATCGCTGTAGGTTGTATGCGTCGGGAAATATGTGAGGTGGAAGCCCGTTCCACAAAGAAGATGTTCTCCAGATGAATGAGTCCCGATTCAGCGACGTCCTTGGGGTAGGCAGGTGGACTCAATGTTGATGAGCCGCAACTGCTAGACGCGTCCTTCTTGCCGGAACAGCCCTGGGTGGAATCAGGCCTGCCAGCTCAGAGGAGCACTTACCGTGATAATAACGGTAGAATAAACAGAGATCAGCCACCTTTCTCCTGTGCTCCAGACTATCCAGACTCCTTGTCAGTTCTGGTTTGTCGATAAGACGAATAGCTCTCTTCTATATAGAATCCAGCAGGTTTAAACTATGCTTGGGTGCAGAGCTCCAGACATGCGAGCAATACTCGAGGGAAGGGCGTATTTGAGCCTTATAAAGAGTCAGCAGCTTTTCTGGTGTATACAGTTTTTTCGTTTTGAAAAGCACTCCGGGGTTGTTGGAAGCCGACCTGGCGACCTCGGCAACATGGTCATGCCAGGACACACTGTTGGTGACCTCAACTCCTAGAAGATGTAAAGATGATTTCATTGGCAATGTTTTCCCTGCCATAACCAGCTCCGGGCCACCAAGGTTAGTCTTCATCGTAAATACTGCAGCCTGCGTTTTTTTAGCGTTAAAATTGACCAGATTGTTATCGCCCCACTCCAAGATTGCTCTAATACCGTTGTTGGTTGAAGCTACTTGAAGCTAGATGCCTAAGATTCTGAGAACTTGCGGCTGTCATTGGTTTGGCGGACTTAAAAGTGGAAATAAGTGTGCTATCGTCCGCAAAGCTGTAGATTGGATTGACAGTGGTTCCTAGCAAATCGTTGATATATATCAAGAAAAGGGTGGGGGATAGAATGCATCCTTGAGGGACTCCAGCGTTAATGTTAATGTTGTTGTTCAATAATGAGTTTTGTATGCCGATTGAGGAGAGCTTGGTTAGTAGTCCCTCATGCCACACTCTGTCAAATGCCTTGGAAATGTCAAGAGCGACTGAGCGGGACTCGCCGTACTTCTCCATGGCCTCTGTCCACAAGTGTGTGACGTAAGCCAGAAGATCGCCGGTGCATCTAAGCTTTCGGAAGCCGAATTAATGATCGCTGATTAGTCCAGATGATTCCAGATATCTTAACAGTTGTTGGTTGACTGCTTTCTCCATAATCTTCGATATTACTGGAATTAGTGCAATCGGGCGGTAATTGGAGGGCATCGTCTTCTTACCCTTTTTGGGTACAACTTGCACTCGAGCAGTTTTCCAGCTTGTTGGAAATTGGCCCTGCTTATACGACCGTGAACAGTCTACATATGGGAGGAGTCAATGCACAACGTTTTAGTATTAGGGCTGGAATGCCATCGGGTCCAGAAGCTTTGTTGGTGTCTACGCTTTTAAGAATTTTATTTATAATTCGTTGGGGAAACGAAATTTCTCCCATCGATGAATTCACCCTTAGCAAGTATGGCGGTGTTTTGCCTTGCGAGTGCAGAGTAGAATTGGACGCGAAGAGTTTACCCAGTAAGTTGGCTTTTTCCCTTGCTGTTACCGCGATAGAACCGTCATCCGCTGTTAGGGGTGGCAAGGCCGACTTAGCAAATCCTTGACTAACAGCTTTCGATACCGACCAGAAAGATCTTGTTCCATTTGGGCAGTTTACCAGTTTGTTTTTGATCCTGTTGTTGTGACTCTCTTTGCATTCATCAATAATTCGCTTGCAGCTATTTCTGGAGGCTAAAAAGTTCCTCCGATTTTCGATGGAAGGATGTTGACGCCATTTGCGGTATGCTGAGTTTTTAGTGCTTACTGCCTTTTTGCAATTCGGGTTGAACCATTGCTGGTTGTTTGATCCGCATTTAGTAGAAAAAGGGATATAAGCTTCCATTCCTGCCAAGATCGTCTCTGTAATTTGGTTTGCACATTCTGAGATGTTATTGGTTCTAAAGCAGACTTCTTTCCAAGGGAATGAGCGATAAAATTCCCGAAGATGGTTCCACTCTGCTGATTTATAGTGCCATACCTTCCGCGGCATCGAAGGATCCCTCGTTTTAACCCCCAACTGGCAAGAGACTATTATCAATTTGTGGTCCGATGTTCCTAGGGGGGCATGTACTGATACAGTGTACGAGTCAGGGTCTGAAGCCAAGACCAGATCTAGGAGACTCGCGAATTCGCCGTCTTGATCGGGGATTCTGGTAGATTCCTCCAAAAGCTGCGTAAGCCCGCATATGGTGGCAAATAGCTCAGCTTCTCGTCCTTCATTGTCGTTCTTGTTGCAGAAGCGCAGCCAGTTGATATTGTGAACGTTAAAATCACCCATGACGATGATTTCTGCGCTTGGGTGGTCAATTTGTAGATGGTTAATGCAGTCAACTAGGTTCAAAAAGAGCCGTCTATATTGGGTGTCGCTTGGTGGTCTGTAGATACAGCAGATAAATTTCGTGGCACCACTGGCTATTATTTTGAACCACATGACGTCGAAGTCCGCAGGCTCAAGCGTTGCCTCCCGCTGGCAACTCAAATCGTTCTTGACAAGTACTGCCAATCCAAAGTTTAGTCGAAATCGAGTGTGTAGATCGTATCCAGGATAAATGAGGTGAACATTTGTTGTTGAAGGTTTCACCTTTGTTTCTGCCAATGCTAGAATGTGAGGCTTATTTGATTGCAGGTGTTGGTGTACTACATTAATATTGGTGTTTAGGTCTCTGATGTTGCAGAAATTGATTTTTAGGCTTTTAGATCCGCCTGATAGACCCCCCGACCAGCCTCCGCCCGGAGATCCGAATGGGAGGCGAGTTTACCTCCGGAAAGTTTTGGTCGTGAGGGCGCCATCATGCATTTATTCTTCTTCTCCATTTCCCCTTTGGAAACCGGACACATCGACATGGCGGCGAAACGTGAGTTCCATGGAACCACTTCACGCCGCCTAAGTCCTATATGGTGGTATTGAACCGGGCGATGCAAGTGGACAACATCTAACATCAAAGGGGTTGCTCTTTTAGTCGCCTTTTACGACAGGCAGAGCGTACCGGAGGGCTATTCTACACCGGCCCTCCCCGGGAATCTAAAAAAAACTATATTTATCTAAGAACTTAAAAATTATGTTGTTATCAAAGAAGAAGCCCAAAAAAGCAAGGAACAGTAAAAATAAAATTTACATAGAATAAGAACATACTTACTTAGTGTTCTACTTTAAGTCATTGAACAATAAGCTTAAGCTGGCATGTTTTAATTTTTTTTTAACTTAAAGAAAACATAACATAGACATTAAGACCATAAAAGATTTAGGGCTATCCTTATCCTTCTAATAAGATATATTTACCTTCTAAGTCAAATTGAAATACTTCTTATTTTACTTTCGCAGTTCAAAATGAACATATGCTGAATTATGTATATATACGAGTATTATTAGCTTTGTACTTAAATCTGAATAATTGCTGTAAGGTAGGTAAAGTCATAATATGAAAGGGTTAAACATTTTGTTCAATATCGGTGATACGTAGCACCCCGCCGTTAACAATTTAATTTTATACGGCCGAAAATTAATTCATAATTCAAAATGCAAAGCATATTAAACGAAAACGTAAATCTTCCTATATTAAGTTGTGTAATATATCAAAAGCATTAGTTTTGGTGTCAGCAGAGACCATGGTTACGCAAGTTACGTAAGGCATATCTAAGTGGAAAACTCATTATCGTGCACCTGTTTCTTTATGGATTTCCATGTATGGACCATAAAGAAATTTATTAAGTTTCGGGAGAGTCTAAATTAGTATATTAAAATGTTTTTTACGTGATTGATAATGGTATACGGTCTCTCATAATTTAGTTTCTTATGACCTATATGAAATATCTTTTCAGTAAAGGAACGCAATTTTTCCAAAGCATACCTAAAAACTATTATCTTTTGCAAATATGTATCTGTTAAAAAAAGTTCTAACTATATATGCAGAGTTACATTTTATTATTCTACTATTATTAACCAGTTTGACGATCAGGCTAAAACACAATATCATATCTTACTTTTATTGCTTGTTTAAAAAATAATGTTTCAAAACATTCATTAATAAATAATATTTTACAGACTAATAGTAATCTCTTTTTGTAATAGAGATGTGTGCATAATTTTGAAAATTTATGATATTTTCTTAAGACATTCAGGAAATATTATTAAATTAACTATTAGTTGCTACTTCTATGATTATATTGTCAATCGCACTCCAGCGTAAATTTAATGTGCTATTAAAGTTTATTATATTTGACAAATAAAAGCAAGTACATTACTAGCAGCTATTTTATTTTGGGTGGAGCAATGCTTAAAGAACTTTTTAATAATTGTTTTAAATTTATACTTTTGCTTTATTTAATATTAATTAAATTCCCATACACAATTTTTCAGATTTTTTATTTCATCTAAATAAAACAAAATTTTTTATTAATAGTTATTGTGTAATTATTATTATTGTTTTTTGCCTGATTTTTTAAATTAGCACCTATTTTAAAGATGTCGGCGTATAAACACTAACTTGATGCCAAATAATGAAATGCATTACGTAATTAGTTTTCAAGATGGTTGTATAAGGGTATTAAAAAACAAATAATAATTAAATATTAATAAAGGAAAATGTATAAGAGCTGAACTGTTTCTTCTTTACCTGCTTCATAAAAACTATAATATAAAAATATCCGCTTTTGACAAACCTCCTTGAATATGCATTTATGTTATTACAATTATGCATACTTAAACAGATACAAGTTTATAGACAATTACTAAATTATAATTTTTAAAGCAAGTTTAGAAGTAAACATCTTATAAAACAAGTTTGTAAAATATTATATGTATTTGTACAAATACTGTTTGTATAAATACTGTACGCTTATTTATCGAGTTCCAAAATATGAATAAATTTAGTGAGATCCCCTATAAAATTAATGAAAATGATCGCGGTTTTGAATTTATGGTCACAGGCCATTGGAAAATTCATTGAAAATAATCCTTTTTCGATAAAATGAATAATATTAATTAAAATATTTAAAATAAAGGATAAATAAATACAGAATTTTTTAAAATTAGTTGAATCATGCATAAAATATTAAATACATATTTTATGTAGAATTAAAGACACAATTCCTTCATGCACATCAGTGGCATTGTTGTATAAGAATAAAACATAATTTTTTGTTTTCATATTAGGAATAGTTCTTGTTAAGATGATAAAGTCGACAATCCCAAATATTATGAAAGTATTTATTTTTTATACGTTTTCTTTGGCCAAAGTTTAAGAATCAATAAACTCAAAGATGATAATACTCTATGTAGTTATTGAAATAAAAGATTTTAAGAGCTGGAAAACTACCATTATGAAACCATGCAAAGTTAGGCAGAAAAACTTAAAAAAAAATGTGTTTAAAACAGAAATTACTTTACATTTTTTTAATCAACATATAATTTTTAATGAAAATTAAATATGAATTTTTATTAATTTTAAATAAAATGGCAGTAATAAAAAGTTTTATCAAATCCTACATCTCGAGATTCGTAGAAGATCCGTAAAAACAAAGTTTTAAAAGACTTGATAGAAATATAAAAATCTCTATTTCAACTCTTATATAGTTGGCTTATATAGGTACAGCTGCATCTAAAAGGCCTTAATATTGTAAATGTAAGCCATTTCCTTAACCTAAACGAACGCAGCAGCGCACTAATAGATTTTATATTTGTAATTAAGCACGGCGTTGTTTACATAGTTCCTCGTGATTATTTTCATTAAGACCACGTTTTCCTTGGTTTTGACTTCGTTGTTACCGAGAATATCAATACCCGACCGTACTTTTTAATTTTTTTTTATTATTAAATCACGTTTCTTATTTTACTAACGACATAAGAGAAAAATAAAAAAAGTATATTTTGATTCAGCTTTAGAGAAAATCATGATATACAGGGTGACAATTTAAAAACGAACAGCATTTAAAGCCTACAAACTTTAGAGCTAGGTGCACTGAGGGTTTAAAGGGGGTTAAAAGTAACACGACAACAAATGCCTTAAAAACTGTCCTTCTTGATATGTAAATTAACGTGTTTCGCCTAATTTTTATACTATCATTGGTAAAGATAATAATAAATGCGATTCGTTTTTAATTTGTCACCCGGTATTTAATTTTTTTACATTAATGACAGACCTAAATTAAGTGAAATTTATTATAACCTCTATCATAATTTAAGGGCATGTCAGGTTAAAAATGATGTGTGTGTACTTTTGTAATTAAAAGTAATTTTAATATATTGTAATACCAAATATATAAAAAGATTTCTTTTCTTTTCAGATATTCATTATATAACCTGAGTGGTAAGTAAAAGATTTAGCTTTGAATTAAATAGACTTAAATTCTAAATTAATAAATGGTATGATAATGGAACATAGAATTATGTTCTTTACGTACTATACAGTGCTTTCAATTTCAAAACAATCCACCCTTAGTAATTTTCTTAAAAAAAAAAAAAAAAAAAAAAAAAAAACACGTCAAATTAGATATACAGGGGGACGTTTAATTATGCATATACTGAAGTTCTTTCAATCACCTCCGCACCTCCCAGCTAACCTCACTTTAATTTAGCGAAAAAGTCTAGAAATAATGAATATTTTTATTTACCGCCAAACTTTGGTATGTCAAATGGCTACCCTCCATGGCGTGATACATTATTTTAAAGGGCATTCATTATGCTATCAATGGTTGTAAAAAAAACTAAATTGATTGACCCAAGAGGCAATTTAAAGTGTAAATTGGTAGGGTAGAAAAAAATTTAATTAGTTTAACAAATTTATTTTATTAAATGTTCAAAATGCGCGCCGTAATTAGCAAGACAATAAAAAAGCCTATTTTCAAACTCCTTACGAACATTGGCAAGGGTCTGCCCGCTAATTTCTCTGCATTCTTGAAATATTCTATTTTTTAAATTCTCAATACTCTCAGGTGGGGTTTTATAAAACTTTGCTTTTTAAGTAGCCCCACAGAAAAAAAGTCTAGTGGGGTTAGGTCCGGAGACCGCGCAGGCCATTCGATTGTACCAGGTCTGCCAATCCACTTTTCTCGAAAATTTTCATCAAGCCACTCTCGAACTACCAAAGTGTAGTGCGCGGGAGCTCCATCCTGCTGAAAATGTATATTATTTTCATTCAATAATATAGCACCATGTTGATCTACTTGATTTTCCATAGATTGGATGATGGAAGGGTATATTGCACTTTCTAAAAGGTTTAAATAAGTTTTGCCAGTCAAATTTTCTTCCAAAAAAAATGGCCCGATTATTTTATTCCCATAAATTCCTGCCTAAACATTAATTTTTTGGGGATATTGCGTATGGCCTTCCCAGAAAACATGCGGATTTTCATTATCCCAGTATCTACAGTTATGTCTGTTCACCAGACCATTTAAAAAGGTCGATTCGTCACTGAAGCAAATGTTCTTCAATAAATGGGGATCGTCGTCAATTCGCTGGCACATCACTTCACAAAATTAAATTCTCGTATCACAAATCATCTTCTCCGAGTTCATGAAGAATATGAATTTTATAAGGAAAGAACTTATTTTTTTTTTAAACTTTATATACGGAACCAGTGGAAATATTTGTTACTTTTGCGGCATTTGGTATAGACAAAGTTGGATCCATAGCAAATTGTCCTAGTACTTCAACTTGGCATGCTTCATCGACAACTCTATTTTCATATTTTTTCTTATCGCAAATCGATCCCGCCTCTTCAAAATTTTCGTATCAATTCTAATACTATTTATGGCTCACGTTTTTATCTTGATACCTTTCATTAAATATTTCTCGCGGTTCTACGAGCACACCGATCTTGAGCTCCATAAGGAAATTATTTCTATTCTTTCGGCTAACGTATACACCATTTTATTAACTCACTATTTTAACTAAAATTGAAAAATTGCACGCTTCAAATTGATAGTTTTAACATTAATAAATCGCCTGCTTTTTAAACGCCTTAAAAATGTAAGGTACTGAAGTGTTTTTTTGTACCTATTAGGTAGGTTTCGCAAAAAATATAAGTGAAATAAATACACATACAAAGTTATAAGACTGCAAAGATTTTTGCAAAAAAATTTGAAGACACTCTTTTTTCTCGCAGTTAAGGGTAACACATTCTTTACTTAAAAAAACAAAGAATTTGCTTGAACTAAATGGACTGTTTGTTACCACACATTTTAAGTTCTAAATTGCTTGTATTTTTTTTTGAAGATCTATTATAATAAATGTAATAAATATTATATAATAAATGTAAGAATTTTAAAATGATGTAGGTACCACACTAAAAGTATTCATTTAAATTACCAATGTTTGGCGTAAATAAAATATTCATTATTTCTAGACATTTTCGCTAACTATTTGCTTACACATTTAGCGATTTTCATTTTTTTTATACCGTTGAATAGAGAATTTTACGCTGCTTACTATGATGTATCACACGATAGGGGTTCCCATTTGACATATTAAAGTGAGGTCAGCTGGAGGTGAGGAGGTGATTGACAGAACTTCCGTAAATGCATAATTAAACGTCCCCCCTGTATATCTAATTTGACATGTTTTTTTTTTTTGGTGTGGATTTTTTATAAGGTAATGAAGGGTGGATTAGGATCGTTTTGAAATGAAAGCACTGTATATACTACTATTTTAGGACTGCTACTTTTTATGCGTAAATATATCGCCACAAAATTTATTTAACTTTTAATTGGAACCATTTCCCATAAGAGTATTAAACCTACCCCTATCCATTTCTCATTATTAAAACTAGAGGATTAAGATTCTCAAAGGCTTTCTTGCATAGGTAAAAATTTAATAAGTACGGTCGTGACAATGTATGATCTAGTGCCTACTGATTCCACATTTAAGATTTGAGTATTGACGCTCACTTTTAGAAGTTTATAATAAAAGAAATGACAATAATAGTGTACATTTATGTTCATAGCTTCGAAACTACTATTTAAAAATCATTAGTTGCCACAATGAGATATCATGAAGAATTTAGAACAGAATTTTTTAAAGTAGCTACTGTAGCTAGACTTCGCCATTACCTGCACTTATGCCAAAGAAATTCTTGTTGTATACAATAAGTATATAGTTTTATTTTATAAAAACACTCTCACGAGATGTG
>NW_026088640.1:0-20313 GCF_022605725.1 Anthonomus grandis grandis | reverse complement strand
GTCTCTCAGGCTTATTCCTAGCATCATCCGCTCTATGGCTCTTTGGGTGGTCCTAAGCTTGTTAGCTGATTTAACAGTAAGTGTCATGGTTTCCATTCCGTAAGTCATCACGGGCAGTAAGCAGGCATTGAAGACCTTTCTTTTCAAATTAATTGGAATAGTTTCATTTCTCAAGACGTGTGATAGTTTACCCGTGGCTGCGCATGTCAAACGAACACCTCTGTTTATTTCGGCAGTTTAATTTTCTTTGCCCAATTTGATGCAATGTCCCAAATATACATATTCTTCGACGTTGTCAATAATTCGGTCTTCTATATGTACTTGAATATTGTCAGATGACATGACTTTTGTTTTATTTAAATTCATGGTTAAACCTATTCTTTTCGATTCTCTTTGAAGTTCTGAATATAATAGAATTACAGGAGATGTTCCTGTAATTCTATTATATTCTGGCTAAAGAGTACTATATCATCCGCAAAGCGTAAATGGCTCAGATGTTTGCCGTCGATTTTGATGCGTCTCTCGTTCCAGTCCAGAGTCTTAAAAACGTCTTCCAGTGCCAGTGTAAACAGCTTTGGGGAGATGGTGTCCCCTTGTCTTACTCCTCTTTTTATTTGAATTTTGTTTGTTTCTATCTCTTCCGAGATTTTAACGGTAACTGTCGCATTTTCGTATATGTGTTTGAGAAGCTGCTTGTATCGAGAGTCGATTCTTGCATTGTTCATTGGCCTTAAAAATGGCCCACAACTCTACGGAGTCAAAAGCTTTGTGATAGTCAACAAATGCGAGGTGTAGTGGTTCATTGTACTCGTTGCATTTTTCTATTATAGTGCGAACGGATTGTATGTGTTCTATTGTGCTATGACCTTTTCGGAAGCCGGCTTGTTCCAGGGGCTGATAGGCATCTAGTTTAGCTGTAAGCCTATTTGTTACTATCTTTGTCAGAAGTTTGTACGGGTGGGGGAGTAAGCTAATAGGTCGATAGTTATCGATTCTCAACCTATCTCCTTTTTTGTACTGTAAAATCACCTGGGCCTTTTGCCATGCTTGGGGTATCACGCCTTCTGTCATACATTTATTAAGAAGAATTGTGATTGCTTCTACATAGTTCTTCCGCCAAGTTTTATCATTTCAGCTGTAATTCCATCTTCCCCTGGGGCTTTACCGTTTTTCATTTGAGACAATGCTAGTTCTACTTCTTCTCTGGTGATGTCAGGAAGATCTTCGGAGCCTACATTGAGAATCGTTTCATCAATTCCGATTGCTTGTTCTGGGTTGTCTCCTGTGTACAGTGTGCTGTAGAAATTTTCCATGATATCCATTAAATCTTTACTGTCCTCTTTGATGTTTCTGTTTGCGTCCCTTAGTTGATGTATTTGGAGGCGTCCATCATTGTTACGTGTTTTAAGTACTTTCATATTTTTGTTGTTTTCGATGGTCGTTGTTATCATTTCTGTGTTGTATTGCCTTAAATCTTCCCTTGTTTTCTTTTTTATCAATCTGTTAATTTCGTTGTATTCATGAGTCCCTTTCTCCAAGTTTCTTTTCTTCGCCATGAGTTCTCTAGTTTCCTTTTTTATTTTTGAATTATTTTTCTTGGTAGTGGCACATATCTTTTTGGCTGTCGTTCTAATGTCAGTACTTATTCTGTTTTCTAGGTCATTTATATTCAAGCTGTTCAGTGCTTCTTTATTAGAGAATTTCTTGTTGAGTTCAGCTTGGAATTTTTGGCAGTTTTCATGGATTGTTTTTGATGTGGGAAATGGTTGTATTTTGATTAGCTTATTTCGTTCACTCTTCACGTTTATTTCTATTTTAGCTTTTACCAACCTGTGATCGCTATCAGTATCAAAGTGATTTCGGGCCGAAACGTCTTTTATAGTAAGCTTTTTATTGGTTAGTACGTAGTCGATCTCGTTTTTCGTATTTGAGTTCGGGCTTCTCCATGTCCAACGTCTCTTTTCTGATTTTTTGAAGAAGGAGTTCATACAGTACATACTTTCTTTTTGGAGAAAATTGATCAGTCTTTCTCCTCGTTCGTTGGTACAACCCAGTCCGAATTTACCCACATATTGATTTCCGTTTCCCGCTTGTACTCCTAGTTTACCATTGAAATCGCCAATAATGTATTTGTAGTGTGCTGTTTCTATTGTCAGCGCTTGTGAAATGTCATCGTTGAATCTCTCTATCTCATCATCGGGTGCAGAGCTTGTAGAGGCATATACTTGAATTATTTGGACGCTATATCTTTTCGATATCTTCAATACTATGTAAATGACTTTACTCGATATGGATTTCATCTTAGTAACTAGCCGCTTTATATTCTTATGAATCATTATCGCTGTTCCGCCAATGTGTGTATTTTCCTCTCTTGTTGTTTCGATACAAAAGGTGGCCTGATTTCAGTGTGATGCATCTTTCGTCCGGTAATCTGGTTTCGCATAGGCCCAAGATGTTCCATTTGATATGGGATAGTTCCACCTCTAATTCTTCCACATGTTCGGTTGATCTCATTGTTCGAATATTCTAGGTGGCTAGGTGAAGTTTAAATTTGTTCTGTATTAAGAGTGGAGGGGATGCATTTTTGCCTCCCCCAGAATCCTTGAGGCTGACCTTGTTACTGGTGTGGGATTTGTCATGCGATGATCTACCCACCTGGGGTACTATTTCGTTTTTTTAAAGTCCATCAGGGCTTACGGGGGTTTTTAGCCATAATCTTCCACGTTGGCTAAACGGGTTCGAAGATGTGAATATCAGCCGCTCCTGATATGGAGAACAGACGCTGTTTGCAGCTGTCCACTCTGGATCAGACGCTGCGTGGGAACTTTCTTAGCTTCACCTTCAGCACTTCGAGACCGGCATGGGTGGCCCTACCGGTAGCTATGCTACCGCCGGCATTGCTCCCTGGCTGTAGATTACTGAGCCCTCTCACCGACGACAAGGTGACAGTTTCCCCAAGAGGAGTAAATATATATAAAGGTCAATAAAAATTTATTAAAATCACCAAAAAATTACTGCATAGTCAATTCACCAGTAATGTTCCTTAGTAAATATATAAATTAAATAACTATCAACAAATTAGCAATGAAAGAGGAACAAGTAAACATTATAACAGCATAAGCAAAAGATAAAGAAATTATAGACAAAAAAATCACAATTTATACAATCAAAATTAATAGTTATAAATGCTTGTTAAAATATTAAATAAAATACAAAAATTCTTCCAAATTCCATAATGATTTCAAAATACTAATTTTTAAATACTTTTTTACCAAAAAAACTCTCGTTTGTAGAGATTTGCAACCATCTGAAATCTTTTAGATATTTATTATTTATAAAAAAAGTTTTATCCAAATCCTTTGGGTGTTAGAGCCTTTTTTCATTTATTTAACATTTGACATTTTAATTAATTTTCACAACGAAATCTTAGTTTGTAAAGGTTTGGACCACCGTCATTCGCTTTAGGTATTCATTGCTATATTATATCTGGACAAAAAGTTATTAAAATCCCTTGGGAATATCAGGAGATACGCCCATTATTTTGATTAAATAACAGCGAGCGCGGACTATATATTGGCAACCGACATATGCTGCGTTCTTGATTTTGGTTCCTGGATATCGATATCGATCCGCAGTTGTATCGAAAAAACGAAGTCGGACTGAAATCGGTTCATTTTGTTACAAGCGACAAAAATTACCCGTCAAACAGAAAATTGACGAAGTACTACTTGGTTTGTTTACTATTGACTTCCAGCCTTTCAGTATGGTCACAGACAAAGGATTTAAAAGGTTTGTCAATGTTCTTAATCCTGAATATGTCTTACCAAATCGTCAAACTATATCGAAGGTTATGATTCCAGCTAGATATGAACAATGCTTAAATAAATGTAAGTCTACTTCAGAACACTAATATTAAAGGTGTATGTATTACAACAGATTGCTGGACCTCAAGAAATAATGAGGCCTACATGGCAGTTACAGTGCATTTCATTGACGATTCATTTACAGCGCAACATATATCGCTAACCTGTAGGGCATTTAGTGAACGGTACACAAGCGATAATTTGACAAAAGAGCTTCGAAATATATCGGAAGAGTGGAATATGTCAAAACGGGTAACAACTCTTGCCATATCAGACAATGCAGCCAATATAAAAAAGGCAATAGAAGATCTGGGATTAAAGCATTTGGGCTGTTTTGCCCATACACTAAACTTAATTGTTACCGATGCCCTCAAAATTGCAAAAACCGACGAGATATTGACAAAAATTAAAAAAACAGTGGGGCATTTTAAAAGAAGCACTACCGCAAATAGCAAATTAATGCAATATCAGAAAAATATTGGTGTTGCCACACCCAAAAAATTACTGCAGGATGTACCTACAAGGTGGAACTCCACTTTTTATATGTTGGAACGTTTTGTAGAGTTGGAAGACACAGTAAAAGCTACAATGGCTCTTCTTGACGGTTCACTTCCAACTATAAATAATCATGAGTGGGCTTTTATAAAAGAACTTATTATCCTTCTTCGTCCATTCGAGAATGTTACTGTTGCTGTAAGTGGTCAAAATTATATAACCGGTGCTTTAGTGATACTTTTCGTTGCTGGTCTCTTAAACGTTCTTAATGAATTAGAAACTTCAAAGGAAATAAAATGAAACCTTTTTCTTGAAAGCCTTCCTATTTTAAAAGAAGGCATTCAGATGCGATTGGCAAATGTCGAATATAGCACCACACTGGCAATGAATACCTTTTTGGATCCTAGGTTCAAGCTGTTTCCTTTTCAAAGTTCCGGAGCTGCTGAGCCAATTAGAAAAAAAGTGATTCAGTTAGTAGCTGAAAAAATATCTCAAACTTTGAAAGTATCAGCTACAGCCGCAACAGTTACGAATGTCTCAGAAGAAACAATATTTTCAAAGGCTTCGACTTCGAAAGAGCAAGTGGTCCAAAAAGAAGTAGATGTTAAATTTTCTATTTGGTCTGCACTTGACAAAAAGGTAGCTGTAAAACAGCCCTCAGGAACTAGCCAAAGCAAAGCTATCATTGAGGTGCAGAGATATCTCGATGATGACATTTTACCAAGAAATGAAGATCCTTTACTTTGGTGGAAAGAGCAAAAATATAACTATCCCAATTTAAGCGTTCTAGTTAGGGATAAATTTTGTCTAGCAACCTCGGTTCTCTGTGAACAACAATTTTCCAAAGCTGGACAAGTGCTGAATGAACGGCGAACACGTCTTAGCTCTCAAAATGTAGAAAAAATCTTATTTCTTCACACAAACGATTGTGTAACTAAATAATTTAATATTTTAGTTTTTTCTTTAAATATGGTATATTTTATTTTTGTTCTTGTTTTATTTTTAAATCAATTTAGTAATTAGTTTTGTTCGATTCAGCTATGTCTTTTCTTTATACCTATACCTAAATATATTATTTTATCCTAAAATTTGTCTATTTTTTTACTACAACTGTTCTAGAGTGGATATTTTTCTATTTTTCGTAATTTAACTCCTTTCATTATTTACAAAAACTAAAGTATTTAAATTTAATTTTCACAAATTGTCAGGTCCAAACCGCCATCATTATAAAATTCTCTAACGTAATATGCTCGGTCCGAGTCCGACTAAATCCTAGCTTTAGCTCCTGTTGAGAGTTGGGATCTGGCCTGTAGGTGCACGCCGGATTCGTTTCGAACCGGTTCAAGATCTGACGTTACACTAACAAATCCGTAGTGCACCTACACCTGGGTATTATAGGTTTTGGGATCAGGTGCACCGCTCCGAAATAGCGAACTAGGTCCAAAAGAGCAGGTGCAGGTCTTTTATACCATCACTAATCGATCGGACGCTAGCTTCACACACATGAAAAATTGCCGCATTTCGTCACCCTAATATTACAAGGTTGTATGTAACAAATATGATAATTTAGGAAAAATCGATTTAAAAAAATGGACTTACCTAAAACGCAAACGATTAAGTACTTTTCTTTTTTATTAAACAAGAAAATTAAATGGACAGTAAAAATAAATTATTTGGATATAAAATGCCAAAAAAAACATTTTCTTCAAAAAATAATTTATTGAAAAAAAACATAGGATTCCGTTATATCAAAAATAAATTTTCTTTTTTCCAAATGTAACATAGAATTTTGTAACACAATACTAGTATTTAATTTAACATACACAGCAAAGCATATAACTTTTATTTACGGCTAAAAATACTTTCATAGTATTGCCTGTCCATTTCGGGAATCCATTTATACATAGACTTTATTGTCTCCACTTTACCAGTGGAATAATTAGTTGTTTTGTTTCAGCTGTAACATGCCCCTTTCTCAATTTTCTTTGACGTAAATTTAGAGATTTAAATTTTTCTGTGGGGTTAAGGGTATCTTTATACTTGAGTTCGAAAAACGATCTAGAAAACTGCAAAGAAACTACTTTTGAAAATGGCACAGCATTGTAGTTTAGTTGGCTTGAAAAAGACTGAAAGTCTATAAAATCTTCTTGTTTCATTTGGATAATTGTATATGGATTATGGAGGTTTACTTTTAAAAGATATCGTAAAAGAGATAAAGAAGAATAGTATTCTACCTTATTTAATGATCTTTCGATTGAGCTGTGGATTGCATCTACTTCTTGGATACAAGCATGACCAGGAACAGAAAATTTCATTGTGATTTTTGATAGGTTGTTGTGTTTTTGAATTAGGTGACTAAGGCCATAACTCATGAGACTATTTCTATTTTGCGGAACGCAGCTGTCGCTCCACAAAATAATTTCTGTAAATTCTGGATTGTCCTGCATAACGTTATCAAGTAGTTAGTAAGCCGCACTTGCAATGTCGTTTCCCTTTCTTCCATGTAAAGCTTCGCACCACACAGCACAGTATACTTTTTTGCCTATGGAGAGGTGTCCAGTCATATTGTAAACATTTAGTTTAGTTTTATAAAAAAAGTTTTTTATGTCAGTCAGCTTTTGGGCATGTTAAAACGTTTTCTAGATCAAAGCACAGTATTGGGATTTCATTATCCGTTTCTCATGTACTCTTTTTCATTTAAATGATCAGCATATTTTTGTTCCAAACTGTCATCCATCCCATTTTCTATTTTTTTTAGTTTTATTTCCTCGCACGTATCACATCTGTCTTTGCGTGGCTTATGAAAAGCAATGTTAAAATTATTGCAGAAGGTTTTCCTATAAACAGAAAATGAAACTGGAGCTTTTTCGCGTTCTTTTGCCAAATCCACATAAAGTTCATATAATTTTTTAATGCTTAATCCACTTTCGACATATTCTTTGTTACTGTTCTTGCGACAATAATGTGATTCCACACGAGGAACCAAGTTTAGGTGCTCTTTAACAAAATCTATAGCTTCAGGTGACATTACCCTTTTCTGATGTTTTCCCTGTGTACTTTTAGTCAATGTGTTCAATCACCGTTTTATTTTTGTGAGCTGTATAAATTGGTTTCTGACTTATACATAAAGTTCCTGTATAAAAGTCTTTGCAAACTTGAATTGGTTGACCATTTAACTCAAAATAATATCTAAAGGTTCTCTTTTTTCTTGAATTATCAGGCTTTTTTCCTTTCCTTCTCCGCCAGGGACTATCGACTTTAGTAGTGTTTAAAATATAGTTCTTTTTTTTAACAGCTGAAAGCAGATAATAATTTTTAAAAATCTCCTTTCGTTGTTCATCGCTTATTATTCGAGAGCATTTAAATAAGCATTTTTGTAAACAATCTTTTTTGTTTTTAATCTCCCTGGCGGGAACGACCTTTTTTCGCGAAGAAATATATTCAAGGCCCCGATCAAATTTAGTTTTTCTTATATTGCATGCCCATTCGGATGTATTTTTTTGTCTTTTGCGTGTTAACTTTTTGTTTGTCTCATTTATCAAATTATCTTCTTTAGAATCCGTAGTATCATGTGAGGTTGCTGCGTTATGAGAATTATAATACTCTGTTTTAGGGTCTTTAATATTATCATCTTTTACTAAGGGCACATTTTGTTTTGAGGTGTTTAGCGTTAACGTAGTGGAACAACCGGAAACTTTTTTAAAACAAGAATTTAAAACTTTGTTGGAAATAATTTAAAATTTGCTAATATCTTGTAAAAAAATCGTTTTAAAAAACCAAATAAAACAATAACAATTTTTTACCTATTAAAATTTGTTTGCAGCTGAACAGAAGACGGATGAGAAGATTTTTTAATCTCAGTTTTGCTGTTTACTTTAAATTGCATTGCAGAATTAGAAGCCTTATATGAGCTAGTAGAGCAGCCAGGATTGTTTCTAAAACAAAACATAAATCTACATTATTGCATTTCCCTTGACTATACAGAAAATTTAAAATGGTTAAAGTAATATACATATAACATAACAATAAGTTAAGAACTAAAAAGTAATATGATAACTTATATACCTAGTTAAATGGCTTTCTAAGTCTGACTCTGTCTGACACATTCGCTTTCACTGCTATTGGATCGGGTTGGAATGTTAATATAACGACCACGAATTTTAATTCTAAAATCAATAAAAAGTGAAAAAGTAAAAAAAGTAGATTAAAGATTCAAAAACCTAAGCTTACATAGCTAAAATAAAAATTTTAAAAATCTTACCTGCATTCTTTTTTCTTTTTTGATTTTTCAGGTAATGTATATTTCTTGTCTTGGTCAGAATCATAACCGTAGCCATCACTAATATCAGTCATATTTAATGCTATATTTTTAAATAAACTTCTCAACAAACACTTGATCTGCTCCAATAAACGTTTTAAAATGAATTATAAACAAAGCAACATAATCCTACATTTGCAGGGTTCTATCGTTGATTGAATATTTGGGAAGATACGCAACCTTATGGGCTAAAACGTGACCGCAAATATGCGTGAAAAATAGATGGCGATTCTCTCCAGTATGCGCGAAAATAATTTTGTCCGTCGCTTCTCATTAGTAATCGGCCGATCATCCGAGTCGTGTGGGAGAGTTTTTGCACAGGTTCGTGTTTGCCGTATTGCAATTTGGTAGTTGTTAAAAATTTTTCTTGGATATCATAATCACAAATAGATAGATATATGTAAATGTGTTTAGTTTGTGAGACGATGGCTCCTTTAGGCAAAATTATTCAGTGTGCGTATATTAATTAAGACTTTGATTTATAACAACCTAATATGGGAATCTGAAAATCTTATTAGAAAATCTTTAAAAAAATCTAATTATAAACCTCACAGAAAATTATCTATTTTATCTACAAAAATCAATCCGAACTCTTAAAAATACTGTCTCTTCATGTCTATGAGTCTATGCCATTTTCTCTTTTTCTTTTTTTTACTTTAAGAAAATTTTAAATCAATATATTATGTTTATGGTCTTTAGTGTTTTAAGTATTTTCAATAATTGTTTTCATGATGAAATTCATTCATGAAAAAGATAAAAATAAAGCCTAAAAAGCCTTTAAAGTTATTGAGAAACTGGTTATAGTACGAATGGTAGCTTTCCTAATAAAAAAAATAACATATTAAATGAATGTCGAGTAATGTTTTCATTCCTGGAGAGATTATATTTGAGCTTGAAGAAGGTCACTTTGCTGCAGCGGTATTCTGCGACTTCTCTAAAGACTTTGACTGTGTCAACCATGGAAATTGCTCGATAAGCTTTCTAGATATGGGTTTAGGGGAGTTGCTCTAGAATGGTTAAAATTTTGTTTTGTTAGACAGAAAAAAGTTTGTTTGGTTAAATGGCAGTTTGTCTGAACTTTGTGTAGTAAGCAGGGTTCGTTTCTCGGTCCTATTTTATTTCTATTGTATATAAATGACCTGGCGTTTCTCCAGATAAGAGGATTCTTCACTATTTTTGCAGATGACACCACTATCTTATGGGCAGACAATAATAAAAGCACATTAACAAAAACAATTTCTAAAGATTTATTAATGATTAAACAGTGATTTGATGCTAATTTGTTGTCTTTAAACATAGATAAGACTAAATTGTTAAGTTTTTATGTTCAGAGCAGTTCATGATTCACAAGAAAGAATTGGAAGTGAATAATTTTAACAGATTTCTTCGAATTGTTATCGATCATAAACGTAAGTTTTATGGAGATATGTCAGGAGGCAAAAATTGGCTAAACGATGTTATGCTGTTAGAGTGGTTTTAAATGAACTGAGATTGATATCTGCAAAAACGGTCTATTTTTTTTTGTCGAAAGTTGGAACTTACTTTCATACAAAAATACCTACAGTATAGAATAACATTTTGGAGTTGCATTAGTAAACGGCTTTTTGACTCGATGTTTGTTTTTAAAAAACGAGCCATTAAATATATGTGTCATAAATATCCACAGGACATGCAGACCCCTATTTAAAGATACTTTCCTTGTGTTGCTTGTTTATTATTGAGTCTGCTTGCCTAATATATAAAAAATATAAATTGTATCTTCAAAATAATGGCTCCTTAAAACGTTATAATATCAGAAAAGAATACAATATTCCAATGCCCATCCCGAAAAGTGAACTAAGAATTCTCTTATTTACTTGAGCATAAAAATTTTTAATCATTTTCCAAATGTCATAAAAGTCTCTAGAAGTTCTCCTCGCTTTAAAAAGTTAAGAACTTTTGACGAAACTTCTTAAAAGCAAGTATTTTTATAGCATTAGAATTTTTTTAAGATAGTTAGGAACAGGCCAATCGTATATAATTAGTTTTTAGTAAAGATGTAAAGGTTAGAATTTGTGATGTTACTCTAAAAAATTTTTAAGTCGTCTTGCTTTAAAATTGAAAATACATTTTGTGTTTATACTAGTATGTTGAACCCACTATTGTGTATTGTTTTTAAATTATGTGTTAGTAATATGTCGATTAATGTGCCTATTTTATATCATAGAAGTACCATGTCAATAAGTAGGTACCATGTATTTATGAATAAAGTATGTTTTGAATTTTTTGAAATTCGAAATTGTATTTAAAAGAGAGAGAGGTATATAATATTTAATAGGGATGATTCCAACTACTCACTAGAAATTACCTCGTTGAAAAAGTAATTCTTGTTGTAAAAGGGTTATTCAAAACTGCAAGTGGCCAACATGGAGTCGACAAGAAGAAAAAAAGTTGATTATCACTCTCTAAAGAAGGATTTAAGAGTTATTAAACGTCGTATTTAAAAGTTGAAGATGTTAACTTGTAAATGAGAGAAAGCGTTTACAACAATGTATAAATGATTTTATTTTATATTTTCAAATAACGCCAGAAAAAAATAAAAAAACCATTTTGCCAAATTTCACCTTTTTCCTGAATATTAGGAAGTATTTGGCATTTTTCCAATTTTTAGATTGCATTTATTCAATCATTGCATTTATATTGCGCAACTTTCGCCTAATTAAACCATTTATTGCTCATCCTTATTTTGGACATCCTGTATACCCGCGATGAGACCCTTCATACTGTTAAACAAAATATTTGTTTTTTTTTCTTATTAACTTTTTCTAGTTTTAAGAATTAGTAATTAAGTGTTTCCCTGTATTGCAAATTAAAGTGTGGCCTATTTTCGATATTTTATAGTGTTGTTACACCCTTATTCAAAACATTTCAACCCTTATTCAAACATTCATACATTACTTAACCACCACATTTATCTATAACTATCTTTATAGTTATTTATGCGAGATCACAGCGCATTTAAATATCGGCAATAACAAAATAAATAAAAGCGCTGTTATCCTCATCGCCCTTGTCTTAAAAAAATAACAAAACGGCCGGGCGGCCAAAGATTTCCGCGTCGTTAAACTGCAAATGGTCAATATAGCGCCGACAAAGAAAAACAAAGTTGATGATGGCTCTTTAAAGACAGAACGTCGTATTTTAAATTTTAAAGGTGTCATCGTATAGGCGAGAAAAAGTGGTCACAATAATTTATTCATTTAATAAATACTTTTGTCATATATTTTGAAATAACGCCAGAAAAAAATAAAATGATTTTGCCAAATTTCAGTTTTTTACAAAATTTAGGAAGTATTTAGATTTTATTATAAAAGGACACTATATTGCTCAACTTTCCTCTAATTATTCCACCTCTATTGACGTCCTGTATAACCGTGATGCGGGGTCTTTAAACAAAATGTTTTTTTTTTGTTACTAGGTATCTTTTTATAGTTTTAAGTATAGTTGTAACAACTGGTAATTGAGAATTTTCCTGTGTGGCTTAAAACTTAAAATGTGGCCTATTTTCAATTTCTATTAACATCCTCACTCACAACCCCTTACTTTACAGATGTCACTACGCTGCACATTTTTCAGATATGGAATCACATGACAAAATGGGTTACTTTTTACAAAAAATTATTGATCAAGAAGTTATATTATGATCGGTATTAAGTCTTATGAATTATTTCAATTATTCTTTATAATATTTACGTGAAACCTACTTATATCTTAAAATTTGTTCCACATATTTTTTGTATATTAGTTTTTAGTTAATAAGTGCAACGGGCTTTTTATTTAAAAACTTGACCCTCTTGAACACAAAATGAAGGAAACAATGTTTGTTGGAATTATAACTTGTATTAAACTTTGTTGGTAATTTTGTAAAAATAGCTTTTTATATATATTTTTGTATTAATTTTTGTCTCAAAAACATATTTTGGTAAGTAATTATTTGTTTATAAAATTTAACTTTTAAGAAATTTCAATATGCCTCCACCCTTAAGTATATCACTTATCACTTGACCACCACATAAATGACACCGTGTTGTATGTTCAAAAAAAATAATAAAAACATAGTTGGCAGCATCATCCCATATCTTAAAAAAATATCCAACACGGCCGCGTAACCGGAGATTCCAGCGTCGTTGAAAACCTGACTCAAAGAAGCCAAAAGCCAAGTCCACACAGCTAAAATAAATCGTTCCTAGATATGACGCTTCGCGGCAGCACCACACGGTGCACGAAACTGAACGGCAATCCGATAGTCGACCGGGTACACTTTTTAACAGAGGATTGCGTATCTTCCCAAATATTCAATCAACGATATTAGCGTTGATTGAATATTTGGGAAGATACGCAACCTTATGGGCTAAAACGTGACCGCAAATATGCGTGAAAAATAGATGGCGATTCTCTCCAGTATGCGCGAAAATAATTTTGTCCGTCGCTTCTCATTAGTAATCGGCCGATCATCCGAGTCGTGTGGGAGAGTTTTTGCACAGGTTCGTGTTTGCCGTATTGCAATTTGGTAGTTGTTAAAAATTTTTCTTGGATATCATAATCACAAATAGATAGATATATGTAAATGTGTTTAGTTTGTGAGACGATGGCTTCTTTAGGCAAAATTAATCAGTGTGCGTATATTAATTAAGACTTTGATTTATAACAACCTAATATGGGAATCTCAAAATCTTATTAGAAAATCTTTAAAAAAATCTAATTATAAACCTCACAGAAAATTATCTATTTTATCTACAAAAATCAATCCGAACTCTTAAAAATACTGTCTCTTCATGTCTATGAGAGCCATTTTCTCTTTTTCTTTTTTTTACTTTAAGAAAATTTTAAATCAATATATTATGTTTATGGTCTTTAGTGTTTTAAGTATTTTCAATAATTGTTTTCATGATGAAATTCATTCATAAAAAAGATAAAAATAAAGCCTAAAAAGCCTTTAAAGTTATTGAGAAACTGGTTATAGTACGAATGGTAGCTTTCCTAATTAAAAAAATAACATATTAAATGAATGTCGAGTAATGTTTTCATTCCTGGAGAGATTATATTTGAGCTTGAAGAAGGTCACTTTGCTGCAGCGGTATTCTGCGACTTCTCTAAACACTTTGACTGTGTCAACCATGGAATATTGCTCGGTAAGCTTTCTAGATATGGGTTTAGGGGAGTTGCTCTAGAATGGTTAAAATTTTGTTTTGTTAGACAGAAAAAAGTTTGTTTGGCCAAATGGCAGTTTGTCTGAACTTTGTGTAGTAAGCAGGGTTCGTTTCTCGGTCCTATTTTATTTCTATTGTATATAAATGACCTGTGGTCTCTCCAGATAAGAGGATTCTTCACTATTTTTGCAGATGACACCACTATCTTATGGACAATAATAAAAGCACATTAACCTAGAACAATTTCTAAAGATTTATTAATGATTAAACAGTGGTTTGATGCTAATTTGATGTCTTTAAACATAGATAAGACTAAATTGTTAAGTTTTTATGCTCAGAGCAGTTCATGATTCACAACAAAGAATTGGAAGTGAATAATTTTAACAGATTTCTTGGAATTGTTATCGATCATAAACCTAAGTTTTATGGAGATATGTCAGGAGGCTAAAACTGGCTAGACGATGTTATGCTGTTAGAATGGTTTTAAATGAACTGAGATTGATATTTTTTTGTCGAAAGTTGGAACTTACTTTCATACAAAAATACCTACAGTATGGAATAACATTTTAGAGTTGCATTAGTAAACGGCTTTTTGACTCGATGTTTGTTTTTAAAAAACAAGCCATTAAATATATGTGTCATAAATCTCCACAGGACATGCAGACCCCTATTTAAAGATACTTTCCTTGTGTTGCTTGTTTATTGTTGAGTCTGCTTGCCTAATATACAAAAAATATAAATTGTATCTTCAAAATAATGGCTCCTTAAAACATTATAATATCAGAAAAAAATACAATATTCCAATGCCCATCCCGAAAAGTGAACTAAGAATTCTCTTATTTACTTGAGCATAAAAATTTTTAATCATTTTCCAAATGTCATAAAAGTCTCCTCGCTTTAAAAAGTCCTTAACGAAACTTCTTAAAAGCAAATATTTTTATAGCATTAGAATTTTTTAAACATAGTTAGGAATAGGCCAATAGTATATAATTAGTTTTTAGTAAAGATGTAAAGGTTAGAATTTGTGATGTTACTCTAAAAAAATTTTAAGTCGTCTTGCTTTGAAATTGAAAATACATTTTGTGTTTATACTAGTATGTTGAACCCACTATTGTGTATTGTTTTTAAATTATGTGTTAGTAATATGTCGATTAATGTGCCTATTTTATATCATAAAAGTACCATGTCAACAAGTAGGTACCATGTATTTATGAATAAAGTATGTTTTGAATTTTTTGAAATTCGAAATTGTATTTAAAAGAGAGAGAGGTATATAATATTTAATAGGGATGATTCCAACTACTAGCTAGAAATTACCTCGTTGATAAAGTAATTAAAAGGGTTATTCAAAACTGCAAGTGGCCAACATGGCGTCGACAAGAAGAAACAAAGTTGATTATGACTCTCTAAAGAAGGAACGTCGTATTTAAAAGTTAAAGATGTTAACTTGTAAATGAGAGAAAGTGTTTACAACAATGTATAAATGATTTTATTTTATATTTTCAAATAACGCCAGAAAAAAATAAAAAAACCATTTTGCCAAATTTCACCTTTTTCCTGAATATTAGGAAGTATTTGGCATTTTTCCAATTTTTAGATTGCATTTATTCAATCATTGCATTTATATTGCGCAACTTTCGCCTAATTAAACCATTTACTGCTCATCCTTATTTTGGACATCCTGTATAATCGCGATGAGACCCTTCATACTGTTAAACAAAATATTTGTTTTTTTTCTTATTAACTTTTTCTAGTTTTAAGAATTAGTAATTAAGTGTTTGCCTGTATTGCAAATTAAAATGTGGCCTATTTTCTATATTTTATAGTGTTGTTACACCCTTATTCAAAACCTTTTAAATTTTGCGATTTTATTTTTATATTAATTTCAGTTAAAGGTATCTATTTTTCAATATTTTTGTCCAAAAAAAGTGTACTTCACAGATCTCACTACCCTACACAGTTTTTGAGATATTGGCTGGTTTCACAAACCCGTATTGTCAAAAATCACATTACGGGCTACTTTTTGCAATAAATTATTCACTCTAAAAAACTATAGTATCGTATATAGATATTAAATCTTTAATTATTTAATTTACTCTTTATATTTACGTGAAACCTACCTATATCATCACCTTTATTTAATATTTTTGTTAATTTTCTAATTAATAAATAAAAGCTTATTGAATTTTTCTTTTGTTTTTATTTATTTATTTTTGTCTCAAAAAAGGATTTTGGTAAGTAATTTATTATTTGTTAATAAAATTTAAGTTGTAAGAGATAGCACCTTCCAATACATTACATACATACATTGCATACATTACATATATTGACCACCACATTTATCTAGTTATTTATGCGAGATCACAGCGCATTTAAATATCGGCAATAACAAAATAAATAAAAGCGCTGTTATCATCATCGCCCTTGTCTTAAAAAAATAACAAAACGGCCGGGCGCCCAACGATTCCCGCGTCGTTAAACTGCAAATGGTCAATATAGCGCCGACAAAGAAAAACAAAGTTGATGATGGCTCTTTAAAGACAGAACGTCGTATTTTAAATTTAAAGGTGTCATCGTATAGGCGAGAAAAAGTGGTCACAATAATTTATTCATTTAATAAATACTTTTGTCATATATTTTGAAATAACGCCAGAAAAAAAATAAAATGATTTTGCCAAATTTCAGTTTTTTGCAAAATTTAGGAAGTATTTAGATTTTATTATAAAAGGACACTATATTGCTCAACTTTCCTCTAATTGACCACCTCTATTGACGTCCTGTATAACCGTGATGCGGGGTCTTTAAACAAAATGTTTTTTTTTGTTACTAGGTATCTTTTTATAGTTTTAAGTATAGTTGTAACAACTGGTAATTGAGAATTTTCCTGTGTCGCTTAAAACTTAAAATGTGGCCTATTTTCTATTTCTATTAACATCTTAACTCACAACCCCTTACTTTACAGATCTCACTAGGCTGCACAATTTTTCAGATATTGAATCACATGACAAAATGGGTTACTTTTTACAAAAAATTATTGATCAAGAAGTTATATTACCATCGGTATTAAGTCTTATGAATTATTTCAATTATTCTTTATAATATTTACGTGAAACCTACTTATATCTTAAAATTTGTTCCACATATTTTTTGTATATTAGTTTTTAGTTAATTAAGTGCAACGGGCTTTTTATTTAAAAACTTGACCCTCTTGAACACAAAATGAAGGAAACATAATGTTTGTTGGAATTATAACTTGTATTAAACTTTTTTGGTAATTTTGTAAAAATAGCTTTTTATATATATTTTTGTATTAATTTTTGTCTCAAAAACATATTTTGGTAAGTAATTATTTGTTTATAAAATTTAACTTTTAAGAAATTTCAATATGCCTCCACCCTTAAGTATATCACTTATCACTTGACCACTACATAAATGACACTGTGTTGTATGTTCAAAAAAAATAATAAAAACATAGTTGGCAGCATCATCCCATATCTTAAAAAAATATCCAACACGGCCGCGTAACCGGAGATTCCATCGTCGTTGAAAACCTGACTCAAAGAAGCCAAAAGCCAGGTCCACGCAGCTAAAATAAGTCGTTCCTAGATTTGACGCTTTGCGGCAGCACCACACGGTGCACGAAACTGAACGGCAATCCGATAGTCGACCGGGTACACTTTTTAACACAGGATTGCGTATCTTCCCAAATATTCAATCAACGATATTAGGGTGACGATTTGCTGCTTGCTTGTTTTGAGTTATTGGCTTCTGGTTCCAATTGGTGCAATTAACCAGCTTATTCGGGAAAAGCTATCGGGTATGTACTCTGTTTCCGAAATCGAAGCTTTAATAAATTATAAAGACTTTCACAATGGTTAATTTATAAGTTTTGCACGTTATCGCCTCCCCCACGATGCGTCAATATTATCCGACCTGGTTACCGGCGTGAATAGGTTTAGTCAATAGTCACCAACGGCAGGCGCTTGGAAATAGTCTAGGAAAGGGATGCGAGGAACTGAAAAGGCAAAGAACCATCACGCGTTCACTGTATGAAGAATGACGCGGAAGTGTTGGCTAGAGATGGGTTGCTTTTTCGTAAGCTGCTACTTTGTAGCTGCTTCTTAACAGTAGCAGCTTCACCCTGCTTTTTAATAATTAAAAAAGCTGCTTCTCAAAAAAGCAGTTTTGTACTAAACGTGAAATCACGTCACAAAAGTTGGCATTGGCAACCGCGACAGAGGCAGTGTGAAGCCGACAGCAGTCGACTATTGAGTCGACCGAAGCAGTGTGAACTAGTGTGAAGGTGAACTTGTCAGCTTCGGCCGGCTGTCGGGTTTATCTTACCCACAGAGCACAGACGCCGAAACAAGCTACTTCGAACTATGAAAAATTTTTTCTATGAAATTTTTTCTTACACCAAACCTCTTATTTTGGTGTAAGAAAAAATTTATATGAGATATGCGATGCAATGAGGAACGAGGGCATGAGGGCAAAGCTGTTAGATAGAATATAAAATATATACTTCAAAGAGTTTAATTACTTCAAAAATTTATTTTGTACATGGTTTTTTTCTTAAATTAAAAAATAATTACACAGTGCTTACTGCTTATTTTGACTGACCGATATAAAAAAAAACGTGTTTCTTGTTTAAATATATTATATTATAATACCTTGATTAATATACAAAAATAAAGATTACGTTCTACAAAAGCAGAAAAAGACAACGTACTAATATAATAAACAAGTATTTAAAAAATCATATATCTTAAAAAAATATAATAATATATAATTATATTTCTGAGAGCAGTTCCCCAGTTTTTGAAAACAGGCGTTCACATAGAACCGATGTTATACGATAAAGTTTTTCGGCTAGGTAAACTATATGAATAAGAGTCACAGAGTCTTCGAAAACCAGGATTCTCTACAATAGAAAATGGTTGGACATCTATCACTATCATTTCCAAGAGTTTGTTATCTAAATTTTTTTTCTGATGAACTCCTACTTTTTTTGGAATGGCAAGCTGTTGCTGGCAATACCTTTTTGGCTTTGGGATTGTTCCTAAATAATTTTTACTTTGTTGCATACCTGTGATGGTTGTAGCGTTGGGTTGGGTTGCAGTGCTAATGGTCGATAAATCCGATGATTGAGAAGTCGACGCCGATGACAAAGAAGATGAACTTGGTGCTGGTGCAAGCTTTCCTTGTTCAGCTTGCTGTTCCTGCGTCGACTCACTTAGCTCACATGGACTTTTAGTTTGTTCTGCGGTTGTGTTACCAAGATTTACTGATGGATCTTTTCGCAGAACGTGCTGTCTCAAATTTGTAATGGAAGTTTTGTGTGAAATTAATTGATTACAAAAATTACATTTTGCCATATGATTTTCTTTAGGCGTACAAAAGTTCCAAATAAATGACTAGAGCCTAAATCTCCCACAAAAAAAAGTCAGTGCAACTGGCCGTTAATATTATTTACTAATAAAATGTATAAATTAAATATGATATAATTACAATAATATACTGTGTGTGTGTGTAAAGGTGTTATTATTTTTATAAAATTAGATCCAAATTACCCTGTATATTATTGATTGTCTGAGAATTATAAGAGCTTAGCTAATTTGGGGCTATAAGAGCTAGCTCCAAATTTTTTGTGATTTTTACCTTACTAACACTCTATCCGTGGACACACTGTATAAGAAATATATATCAAGTACTTACCTAAATCGTTTTTTAAACCAAAAAAGTAATATAAATAATAAAACTGTTAATCAAAATATTTGTTAACTGACTTAACAAACACTAACAACTTTAAAAAACACTTCTTAAAGCAAAACTGCATTGAAATTTTAAAAAAAGCGCAATTAGTCTCCAGGAATCGCTAACAAAAAAGCTGAATGCGAAATCAAGAAACAGTAAAAGTAAAACAACACAATGCCAGAGATTTCCCAGACGGCTTACAAATCTCGCTAGTTTGGCGGCCGGTGATTCCCCGCTTTGCTTTGCGATTATTACACGTGTAGACCAGCACCAGCCAATCAATAATGGGAATTTTCGCCCTGAGGCCCTGATACACATTTACACTTCATAAATTATTATTTTGTGCAGATAACTCAAATTATTTTATTTAAGTTAATTACAAAAAAATATAATTTATATATACGTATATACATATATAATTTTAAGAAATAGGTATACATAATTTATTATTGTAATAACTCCATAGCATTCACAGCGGAAGCAATGCCATATTTTTAACGCATTTCGCAGGCTACACCGCTTTAAAATGCTCGATAGCTTATTTTCCCATGCCTATTTTTACACTGCTTTTTCGAGTCCGTTCACCATCTGTAAAAGGGGTAGTTATGCATTCTTAGCGCCATCTACATTTCGAGAAGTAGAACCGAGGCTCTAATGAACTCGATATGTCAGAAGGGAGGCTATGTTATATACT
>NW_026088639.1:0-20400 GCF_022605725.1 Anthonomus grandis grandis | reverse complement strand
CATTTTTAGGATAGGTCTATTTTTTTTTTTTTTTTTTTTTTTTTTTTTTTTTATTTTTTTTTTTTTTTTTTAATTTTTTTTATTTTATTTTTTTTTTTTAATTTTTTTTTTTTTTTTTTTTTTTTTTTTTTTTTTTTTTTCAGGTGTGGAAAGGATGGGGAAAAGAAGAAGGAGCCTCCTAGCCCTCGTTTCCTAATAGCGTCGGAGGGGAGAAATGGTTGCTGCCAGGCAGCCAACCGTGGGAGAAGGATGACGTTTAAAGGTAAGTGGTTGAGAATTTAGGAAAACATTTTTGGAGACGCCTCATTGGAAGCGCCTGAGCCGTCCTTAGCAGACAGACGTCCATTCTTGAGCATTTCGTGCTCAAGGCTGGACGGCTGTCTGAGCCCCCTCCACCAGCGTCAAGGTCTAGCGGCTCTCGAGGGGGAACCCAACCCAACCCAACCCAACCCAACCCAACCCAACCCAACCCAACCCAACCCAACCCAACCCAACCCAACCCAACCCAACCCAACCCAACCCAACCCAACCCAACCCAACCCAACCCAACCCAACCCAACCCAACCCAACCCAACCCAACCCAACCCAACCCAACCCAACCCAAACCTTTTTTTTTTTTTTTTTTTTTTTTTTTTTTTTTTTTTTTTTTTTTTGAGAGGTTTGGGAAAATCTGCTAGCAGACTACCCCCCATGCCTTGGCGATCTGGCGCATGGGGGAGTGTGGGGTTGGAAAAAAGGTCTACCGACCCACTAAAAACCCTTTCCTCTTTGAAAATAGCTCCTTGGAGGGCTGTCTGGCACCGTCCGTTTGGACCTAACATCGGACACCCTCCAGCTTAATTTGCCTTCTGTATCCTATATGAGCTTTTCTTCTCTTTCTTTGTCCTGTACCATCTTTCTCATCATCTTTTCCACGGCATTCCAGTCTTCCTTGCTTCTTAGCATAGTGTCAACCAGGTTCTCAATTGTCAGTTTTTCCCCAATTTCGATTTCTGCTGCCAGCCTCGTTTTGTCAAAACGGGTACATTTAAACAGCATGTGTTCTGCCGTGTCGAACTCGCAGTCCCCATAGATGCAAGCTGGGGAGTCTTTTCTCTTATACTTATATAAATATTGTGCGAAACACCCGTGTCCTGTAAGGAATTGTGTGACTGCGTACTGAACCTCTCCATATCTTCTTTCCACCCACGGTCTAATCTGTGGAATAAGTTGCCTTGTCCAATTTGCAACACTCCCCCCGGTGCTCCATGCTTCCTGCCAACGATCAATTGTCTCTTGCCTTTCCATTTTCTTGATCCGTTCCCTTACTCCGTCTGATAACTCTATGCTTCCCGCTGCTTGTTCCCGTGCCTGCTTTGTTTTCCTCCAGACTCTATCCCGTTCGCCTATGAGCAACGTTATAGGCGGTGTCCCAGAAACTACCGCTGCCGCTTCCCCCGACACCGTGTGGTACGCCATGCAGCATCTAAGGGACATTTTCCTCTGGCACGATAAAAGTCGACTTGTATTCCTAGCATAGACCAATCCTGTACTCCATGCAGGTGCAGCATACGTTAAAATTGATTGTACTGCCATTGCCATTACCAGCCGCCTAGTACAGGGTGGACCTCCGACGTTCGGGAGTAATGCGTTAAGGGCCTTCACTGTTTTGTCTGCTTTCTTGACTATGTTTTCTATGTGTTTGTTGAAAGTCAGCATATAGTCAAGCGTGACCCCCAGATATTTGAGACTCCGACTTGGGGTGATTGTTTTGCCATCCATTTTAAACTTGGTCATCCTTCTTGTTTTGTAACTCCACCCAAACGTAATCGCCTCGGTCTTTTCCGGCGCCAGATCTAGCCCGTGGAGTCTCATCCAGGACTGTGTTACGCTCAGAGCGTTGTTTCCCGTGTTCATTAGTTCCTCCTCCGTCAGCGCGAGGATGAGTAAAGCCAGGTCGTCTGCATAGATCACCGCCTCCACTCCGCTCACTCTATCAATCCACTCAACTATGTCATCATACATTGCGTTCCACAGCGTGGGCCCAAGCACCGACCCTTGCGGGACGCCTGCGTATACTGCTTGTTTTTTTCCCTTCGTCAACCCAACCCAACCCAACCCAACCCAACCCAACCCAATTTAACAAAATTAAACCCAACTAAAAGTAACCTAACCCAACTGAAACAAATCCAATTAAAATCAACTTAACCACCCAAATTTGTGTTGTTAAAATTTACAAATAACAATGTCGATAAATTATTAAAAATGCATAAAAAAGTCTATCACTGAAAAAAGTAGTGGTTCATAAATATAAAACTACCGGCTCATCTTAGTGAAATGAATGAAAAAACGTCTATCACTGAAGAAAGTATGTGTTTCTATGAAAATAAGTAGTAGTGGGTCATCAATTCATAAATAGTACCAAATTTAAAGGGTATAATAGTATACCTTAGTAGTAGTAGTAGTAGTAGATAGAAAAGTTTTTTATAACACTTAATAGGAACGGATGATGGGGGCATTCGTATTGCGACGTTAGAGGTGAAATTCTTGGATCGTCGCAAGACAATGAACAGAAGCGAAAGCATTTGCCAAAAACGCTTTCATTGATCAAGAACGAAAGTTACCTGCGCCCCCCTTAAAAGTATATAAAAATGAAGCCCGGGCCCTTTAGAACCCGTTTTATAAGCCCCCGGGGGCGTAATGACAGTTTTTAGGGGTAAAATCCGGTTTTTTGTGGTGCCCCATAGGCCAAACCGTTTTTGACCTCTAGGGGTTGAACAAACGCAGCCCCCTTCGTGAAAATTACACCAAAACGATCGGAGCAACTCGCAGAATAATTTTCAATAAAATTTTAACAGTTTTAATGCGTTTTTACCTGTTTTTTTCAAATTTTCGTCACCGCACCATCCACACATGAAAGAACACAAACTTTTTAAAAACAATTGAAGAAAAAAATAACGGCGAGCGTGCGCACTACCTCGCTCCCATTCCAAAGGCGACCTCGATCGTTTTTAGGCCCAAATAAATCCGTTTCTAACCTTATTCTTTTATTTAAATAATATTTTCTATTAAATTATACAAATATTAACATTATAATTTATAAAAATAAATATTTCATTAATGAGGAGTGTATTGGGTTGCCTACGATCCATTAAAAACTGTCACTGTGACTGTACCCATGCCAATTAAAAATTTTCCAGACAATGCCATACACATTTATGTATAATTACCTATTTATACACACTTATATGTATAAATAGGTAATTTATACATATATGGCCACACATTTATTAAAAAATACCCGATTTCTATTCATTGTCAGGAGGAAAGCACTAAATCCCCAAAATGTCCGGTTATCAAAGGTTATGGAAGCTCAAAGGGCATATTAAAATGGGAATAAAATAATGAGGGTTAGCATTTATAATTACCTATTTATACACACTTATATGTATAAATAGGTAATTTATACATATATGGCCACACAGGAGGAAAGCACTAAATCCCCAAAATGTCCGGTTATCAAAGGTTATGGAAGCTCAAAGGGCATATTAAAATGGGAATAAAATAATGAGGGAATATAAAAAAAAGACTTCATTTGACACATTTGACGTACGTTAAAAATTAGACAATAAGAAACTGTCGACCATCTTGGGTGGCAGACTATTCCTCCCCGCCAACAACCTTCATACCCATGCACTAACCTAACAAAACGGGATACTATACTGTAACTGTAAACACGTATGACGTCATAGCTCGAAATTCATATTTTAAAATTAAATGCTACACTATGTAAAATTGACTATAAATTTTTCCTTATACAGCCTGTATATGCAACAAAATAAACATCCGTAAAATCAGTAGATTGTGACTTCCCAGTAAAACCTTTAATGTCCTCCAGATGTTGCGACTATCACCTTTACATTGATCAATTTTATTCTCGTAATATTTATTTTTTTCCGGTACGCTTATTCCTGAAAGTATTAATGCAAATTTGCCCTCCAATAATTTTGTAATCAGTTATTTCAGGAAAATTCCTCTGTACTTCTATGGGTTTAAACTCATTTGTACAGATATGAACAATGAGCGTACTATAGTAGATGATGGTGATTCTTGTAGGAGCTTTCACAATTATCGAAAAATATGCAGGGGAAACATTAATATCTCTCAAATACAAACTTTTCAATTAAATAACCAAAATATTTTATTAAAAAACTGCTTGTTTTTGTTACATAATTAAAAACACACAGAAAATGATCGAGAATAGCATCGGGCGCGAAAAATTTGTCGAAACCAAACACTGACGGTGCTTTTTGACTCTTTCATACATTTTTTTCTATTATAGGCCATTGGAAATTCGATGAATACTAATTGATTTGATGAATACTGCGGATCGGCTTGTTTTCGGCATATCGAGTATTGTGAAGCGGGATGGTTGGAAAAATGTCGATCTATTTGATTCCGAAACGTCAAAGGTAGCTAACTAAAATGCAGTTATTTGAAACGACCAGCGGTTTAACGTGCATATTGCTGGGCAATGACAATAGATCTTCATTGTAAATAAATTACTTTGTTCCTATTTACGAAGCCATTTAAATCTAAATATACACAGTAGTGTGAAACTATCTGATGGTGAGGAAACTCCTCTTTTCATCCCTTCTAACAAATTCTTCAATTAATCTTTATTTTTAATTTAAATGCGTGGCCCCTATAATGTCAAAGAGACAGACAGATTGGAGCGCTCAGATTAAAAACTAATTTAAAATCCTGCGGTTTTAATTTCGAAACGAAAATGCTGATAAAGTCGGCGACTGATGGCCAAGTAAAATAGGATGAACTGCATTCTTTCGGGGGTAAACAGGGTGGGATAAGGTAATTAAAACAAAAGCTCTTTTTTACGTTTTTACTCGGTACAGATCTAGATTAAGATTTTATATTAAAAAAAATCTAGGCTTTTTCTATATATTTTGTAAGGCTTCTTCTATATATTTTGTAATTAAATAAATATTAAGATTACACTGGATTCACTGGATTCCATAAGACAAGAGTATCTTTTTTATGTAAAAATGTTTTTTCTTTTTAATTTTACTATCCAAATAATTCAAAAGTAACCAGAAAAAAAGTTATGACATTTTTATCTTTCCTGACCACTAATTTTAATTGACTCTGTATACATTTTAGCATAAAACAATATAAAAAACGAATATAACTCTATTAGAATAATTTGGCCAAGACAGTAGTATGGCCGTAGTAAGGCAACGTTGTAACAATATATACACTGCGCACCAAAATTAACGCATGATCTTAAAAATTACATTTTTAAAATTTTATACCAATAAATAAATCAAATAATTCTATTACAAAATATATATATTCTGAGATCTAAAAAAAGCCAGTATCGAATATTTCCGCCTCTGGCGTTTATAACGGCATGACAACGATCCTTCATACTGATAATTGGGGACCTTATTGGATCTTGGTCTATCTGACCCAAAATTTCTAATAATATTAAATGAAGGTTACTCAAGTTATTTGGGGATGTGCTCTATTGGATTCCATGGTAGCGATTGGTACTCCTGTAGCATCCACAGGGAGCACATGCTCTTCTAAAATGTCTGTAATTTACTGAGCCGCCATAATAACTAGCGGTTCACACTATATTGCACGACGCATATCGTTCTGCTGGCATTCAGTACACTCTATTACGTCAATCGTCAGAAAAAAAGACAATATCTGGATTCATCGCTTAATATATCATCTATTCCCAATCTTTATTTTCCCAATCAACATGTTCACGAGTGAATTGTAGTCTTTGTCTTCTACGCTCTCTAGTGAGTAATGAATAGGTAGCTGCTCTAGCACTCCTTATATCGGTCTCTAGCCTTCTTCTTGGTTTTTGCATTATTCTAAAACTGTAACGCTCCAGGAACTCATTTTCTAAGGAAGTGTTTCATTTATAAAAACTGGAAAAATATTGATTATAAAAAAATATATAAAAGTATTAAACAAAACATGTATATGTCTAAAAAACAAAACAAAAATAAACGTTTTAAAAAAAAACATCATTTGTTCTTCGCAACTATTGTGAAATACAATCTTCGACTTTCTTTGTGATTCTGATCCCTGCTTGTAGTGCCGAACCTTAAAATTATATTTTAAAGTAAGCAAATTATCAAATAAGTAATTCATTACTACTCAAATGAATAAATATGCTCTTCCCATGAATTGGGCTAGATCGTAGTAGATCCTTCCTATCACTAAGTGAACAGTAAAACTAAATTCAAATGTAATAAGAAATTATAAGCCGATTTTTAAAACTCATTTAAAGAAGTTTAAACTTTTATTACAAAGGGACAATCACGAACTTGATAAATATACCTGCACTGCCAATTCAATGAAAAGTGAATGACCACTACTAGGGGGCCGCCATTTTGCGTGATTGTGTCCTTTTGATGTTGGTAACTCTGACAAATTTCAGTTGTGCCATTGTAGCGAAACAAAACAATTAAAGTTTTTGAGAGGTTATGTTTTCAAAATTACAAAATAAAAAGTTACATTTACTTAAGAATCTAAGATAGTTGCGTTAGATCTATGGTTTTTCTTGTACTTCTTTAAGAATTTCGTTAAAATTTATGAAAGAAAGTAATCCTCACATAAAATGATACAAAGTTTCAATTAACTTGGGATAGATTGATAGATACACAGACTTTAAAATATTTGTTTTATTATTTTGATAATCTTGAATCTTATAAATATAAACTTAAACTTGAATCTTATTAAACCTAATACCATGAAAATGGTGATCTTTATTTATATTTTTGCTTGTATTTACTTAACAAATTAGGTTAAAAACACTTATTTTCTTTCTATTTTTACTATTACATCTTTTACTTTCCTTCTATGTTTTATGAGGGTTTGTTATTAATATAACTTTATATATTATTCTATAATAAACACAGACACACAATTCACAATAATTCGGTTTTGAGAAACCAAATTCAACCAAATTTGAACCAAATTCGTTTAAATTGGGGATGGTGATACATTATCCACGTGTTTAATAAGGAGGAAGCTACATCGCCTGTTGCAGACGATGTACCCAAGCGTCGTTTACAAATCGGCAAAAACTAAGCAATCCGCTATACTCACACGTCAAACGTCAGCGTCGTCAACTTCATTATCATTATTTAATATATTTTTTGTTGGCAACACTGAAAAGGTTCAGAGTGACCAACATCAAAAGAACACAACCACTATAAAAATGGCGGCCATCAGGCAGCGGTCATTTTTGGGTATGTTGGTCATGTGCATTAGGAGTCCAGGGCTGGGATTCTAAAATCACGACTCGATCGCGAGCGAGTCGTGACGAGAAAAGTGATTCTAAATTTCAATCGTCGATTAAACTCGTTTTATTCGATTTGATTTAGGTTTCTTAGTATATATTTGTTATTTTCCCTAATATTTGACAGATGGAAAGGTCACTTGTCTTTTATATTGATAAACACTAAGAATTTTTAATTTATTTTGTTAATTTTTTTCGCCTCCGTGTTTTTTTATTTAAATATATGCCTATATTATTTTTTTTAAATAAAAAAATATCGTTTAAAACCACCACTATCCATTGAGAAATAATAATTAAATTCATAGAAAATTACAAAAACTTGTTGTGTTCATCCACTTTTGGTTTTAATATGGCAACATGGGTGCAATCAATAGGACCTATAAAAGAAGAGAAATTGGATATCTCTATAAATGTTAATTTATTAATTTGTCTCTCATCTCTTATATTTGGAAAATTAATGAATCGGTCAGCAACCTGATTGTCAATAATTTCAGTAATTTTATGGATCCAATGACTTGCAATAGTTTCAAAATTAACATTTTGTCCAATGCTTCTTTGGTAACAATTTGTGGCATACAATCTTGACATACTAAAACTGCCCGTTCAATGGTAACTCTACTTCCTCTGCCTCTATTATTAACAAAAGATTGTGGAAAATAGGGTCGAATTAGATATTTTAGTTGTTGCGTTTAAGAAAGCTTCTTGATATACAAATGAAAATCTGGTATGACTATTGATAAGCAATCAATGAAACAAATACGTTTAAAAAAAGATGCTGATACATTATGCACGTATTAAATAAGGAAGAAACTCTATCGTCTAAAAATATATGTCTAAAATGGTGATTCTTGGCGAGGGCTTTACTAAAATGGCATTCATGAAATGGAGTTAATATTATATAAAAAGGTTGTATCAACTGAACCACCACTGACAAACCGTGTTGTTGAACAACCAAAATTTCTTAAAAAATCTTCTTCAGATTAGCCTCAAGAGTTTTTCAGTATTATAGGCTAAATTTTATTTAATCAGCCAGCAAACCAGATTGTATAATTTGTGGTCAAAGATATGATTTTTTACCTCCCTAGAGATATTGACTGCTCAAAAATGACTTCTTTATGGGAAAAAACATATTGGAACAATCATATAATACAGAGTAAAAGTTGGCAGCATTACGACATTTAAATAAGTATTAGACTTTATTTATTACAGTTTAGATGATAAATTTCAATCAAAGTAAAATCTTTTAAGGGAGGATGAAAAAGTTTAGAATTTTTTTGACATTTACTATAAAGAAGGTTCCGATAGACATGAATTGTCAGCAGAAGAAAAAAAATGCATTGAAAATTTAGAAATATTTGCAATACTTGAATGTGCGAGAGAAAATCATAGGAAAGTCTACAATAACAAGCAAATCCTTCTCTTCAGATATCTTAAACAATGGCAATAAAATAATATATTTTCACTCACATCGGGTGAAATGTCCGAAAAGACAATTTCCACAAGTTCCAAACCAGCAATTTCGGGTGTTTTTTCTGCTGAAATCACCCTGTCTGGTTCATTAAATTGCATTTAATAAATAATTCAACTTAAAAACAGTTGTGTAAAAATAAAAACCATCAAAATCTTAGTGTTTTAGAAGTGTACGAGTATTTCGAAAGGGACCGTACAAGTTTATTTGTCATCACAAATAAATAACAAACGGTTTAAAAACAAAATAAACTCATCCGAAACGTAGAAAAACGAAAATAGTTTCCACCTGGCGCAAAACGACGGGTTATTTATATTAAATCGAAAAGGCCGAATTGGTGCGGTGTGTCAGCAACAGGACTATTTGCTGTCCGCTATTGCGATTACGTGAAATTATTGGAGTTTAGTAGATACTCGCAGGTCGCATCTCGTCGTTTTAGCACTAATTGCTTTGTAATTATAAATTTCCCTGTCCTGGCCAGGATCATTCGGCACATAAACGGGAATATATGGGGATAACTTTGTCGATATCGGGTTTATCTATCAATTCAGTGTCAGTTATTTGTTTTTCAGCTTTCACCTTTACGATATCTGAGACTCGTAAGATAGTGATTTAAGAATAAAATGTGGACCTTAAAAAACTATTCAGAATGTTCCAGGACCACACACTTACGTGACGTTTTCCATATGTTTCACCGAGAATTTCATTGAATTTTAATTATATTTGCTAAGTATTCTAAGAAAGCCCGTCTTCCTTCTCCTTCTCATCATATTAAAAAAAATGTTTTTTTGTTTGTATAATTGATGGCGTAATTAGAGTGGAAAGTAAAAGGTGTTGAAAGTGACAGAAATAAGGGTTTTCTTTGGATAAGAATCGACCCTCCATAGATTTGAGAGTATTAATAAAATCCGGGGAGAATGGGGGTACCTCATATATTAAAAAGAGAGATCTAATAGGAAGATTAAACAGATTTTCCAACCCTTCAGAAATATCTCTATTGTCACATGTAAAGAGTTAAAGAAAGGCGTGAAAATAGCATCTAATCGCTAGTAAAGTATTTTTTGGTTCCTGAAATGTGCGTTGCGTTAGAGTATTACAGTTTTAAAGAGTAATTGCTCAGCATCTTTGTTTTTTTGTTCTTGCTTCTTTTTCACTTTGAATAATTCATCTTTTTTGGGGATAGTACCACCGTCGCATTCCATGGTAGCTATAACTAAAGTTTCTCAACTCAAACTCAAACTCAAAAATGCTTTATTGTCAATATAAACATAGAAGTTGTAGACAAAACCAATAGACTGTATGTTAAAGGAATAAAAACGAGAAATTAATTTAAAATAAAATAAAATTATATAAAACTTTGAAAAATACTTAAATTCTAATCATTAAAAAATTCACCTAAACTATAGTACGCTTGACTAGCAAGAAATATTTTCGTCCTTGTACGTAAGCTTTTTTCAGTTTTAAGTTATCTTATTTCTAGTGGAAGTTTATTACACAGCTTTCTACCTCCATATATGATAGAGCTACGGACAAGTTCAAAATGAGGAATGGGTAGCCTCAACAAATAATTTTGTCGCGTATTATAGTGGCTTCCTAAGTGGAGTTCCTGTTTATATTTTATAAAAACTAAGCAAACTGTTTCCAAAATAAAAATACAACACAGGGTTAAAATATTATGACTTACAAAAAGCGGGCGACATAAGTCACGAGGCTTGGCCTCTTGGGAACTAAAAAGTGAATTTGAACATGAACCCCAAAAGCAAATTCCATATCGAAGGTGCGACTCGATAATCGCGAAGTATGCAGATCTGGCGCTGGAGAAATTAAGACTGGTGGTAATAACCCTTAGGGCGTAGCAGCCTGATGAGACTTTTCCACATACATTTACAATATGGTCTTCAAATTTAAGGAACTTGTCTATGGAAAGACCCAAAAACTTTCTGAACGGTGGCATGGTGACGGCTTTATTATTTAAACATATATCATTTGTATTACATTTAAAATTAAGGATATTTGTTTTGGAAACATTAAATGTCAAAAAATTTGCATCACACCAGTCTTTTATTTTTTACAAATCTGCACGTATATTGACCTCCATTTGAGAAACATCAGGGTCGTGCCAGAGGATGGTGGTATCATCGGCAAACAATGTAAATTTGCCAGTTACCTGCAGTTGTGGCAGATCGTTCACATAAATGAGAAAAAGTAAAGGACCAAGTACTGATCTTTTCGGAACACCCACATTTATATTAAGTTCCTTAGAGATACCACCATTAAATTTGACAGCCTGGACACGATTTGATAAGTAGAAACGAAACTACTCAAGGGCAGTTCCTCTGAAACCATAGAGCTCCAGTTTCATTAGCAGCACTCTGTGACTTACGCAGTCAAATGCCTTGGATAAGTCAGAATATCGCTGCTGCAACTTCACCAACATTCAGTCGATTGTACAGGTGCTCTAGAAAGCTATAGATAGCATCATTTGTGCTCACAGACTCACGAAAGCCAAACTGCTGAAGACTCAATAGGCCAAACCTATTTAAAAATGAAACCATCCTCACCTTAACGAGCCGTTCCACTATCTTGGCTAAAGTAGGCAATAACGCTATAGGTCTAAAGTTAGAAGGACAGTCGCGATCGCCACCCTTGTAAAGAGGAACAATCATTGCTCTTTTTAAGCACTCTGGGAAAACTCCAGACATAAATGAAAAGTTAATTGACTCGGCCAAGACTTGCAAAGCAACAAGAGGTAAAGCAGAAAATATTTTAAGAGAAAGCCCATCCCAACCTGATGAACTCTTATTCTTAATATTAACCATTAACTGTTTAAGCACTTCTACACTTGTGGGGGCAAAAAAGAAAGATTCGGCTACTACCACATTGCTGAGATAGCTCCTGGAATCTATTTTTTGTGAGGGTTTGGCTGCAAGGTTACTAGCAATATCACAGTAGAACGAATTAAGGATATTGAAATCTAAGGTACTTGGAATAACCAAGACATTATTTTTGCCCTTTAGCTCATTTACAATCTTCCAAGACTCTTTTGCTCTGTTGGAGGAATTATTTATCCTCCTTTGAAAGTAGGTCCACTTAGCCATTTTGATTGAGTTTCTGTAAATCTTGCGCTATCTGTTATAATAATTTAAAAATGTTGCATTGTTCATAGCGTATTTCCTAATGTAAAAAAAGAAGCGCATATTTTTCCCAGATACTCGTAAACCCTTAGTATACCAAGGTTTAACCATAGAGGTCCTAAATAACTTTATGTCTTTTAAGGCTTTAATAACCTACAAATGGAACAGTAGTGAAAGGAAAGGGAAAGAATGAGAGCAAAACTTGAAGGGTAATAAAGGGTCTATTATTAATGAAAATTGATAACTCGCCCAAAAGGCTTCGAAAACGTCTTATAAAAGAGATACCTATGGGAAAATGTTCATAATTTTTGTTTTTTTTTGCGAGAAAACTATTAGCTGGAAAAAAAATTGTCATGACAAAAGTCATTTAGAATGCCAATGTGCATGAGATGCAATGGAAAATTTTTTAAGTTTTACTGTTTACTAGAAAATTGAAAAAAAAACTTTTAAACAGTTTCCCTTATTTTCTCGAAAAATATTGGGAAAATGGAAAATGTTCTTTTAGCATTGGATTCCTAAACAAAAATAGAGCAAATCATATAGAATAAAAAATTTTTATATTTTTTTTTTTTGAAAATTGAGTTTTTTTTGCAAATCGATAAATTGCTCAAAAAGTTATAGAAAAGTCTTAAAAACTTTTTTGAATAATCTACCTGGAAAAAGTTATATTTAATTCTCCAAAAAGTCTTCTTCAAGAATGATTGTTAATTTTATTCCAGGCATTTAAAGCCATTTTAATTTTCCTTCTGGTTCTTACAGTGATTCCATCAAAGCCATTGAAATATTAGGTTATATTTTTATTTCAGTTTTTTGGAATATTTTTTGTAAAAAAAACTTTTGGAAGAAACATTTTACAACAATATATGACATTAATACGTATATATATAAGCACAAGATGTTCCTGGAATATCTAAGAAATGTTTAGGGATTTTGCTGATTGAGTGTATACCGCAGAAACATTACTAATATTCAATGATAAAAAAAATGATGCATTGCAAGGACTATTGACACTTGTATCAATCTAAAATTATCCGGTGCATCGCAATTAAAATTCCATAGGCTCATATGGGAGCAAATAATTGTACAAAACATCGCGTCATATTAAACGTTATAGTCTCATATTATTAATCAGTATAGTCGAGTTATGATATCTATAATGTGATTGAAAACGCAAAAATTATTCAGTTAATTACTAAATCGTTAATAGAATTTTTCGGAATAATTTCGGAAAGTTCAGAGGCGATTTGAAACATTTCGCGGGTTTTGATGGGCGTCGCGACGTCTGGCGTTATCAGTGCACATCCAAACAAGTATAGTCGCTTCGCTCCTATACTTTTGGTCCGTGGGGACCAGTTTGGAACCTTAAGGTCTTGTCTGTGAAAAGCCATAAGGGAATTTAAAAAAACAATCAAAAATTATCAGGTGTACTTAGGTGAGTCAGGGAGGCTAACGTCTACCTGCCAAGGAAAGAGAGGACCAGTTTTTGGGGTATCATGCTTCAAAGAACCATAATTTGTTATATAGTCGCGTTGTGTGTCAATATACTGTTTTATATTTCAAATATCTGTGAAAGTATATTAATTGTATTCTAAATAAAGCCTGAATACCAAATTCGAACAGAATCGGACCAATAGCAAAAAAGTTACGGTAGTCACGTGACCTAGGCTGAAACTTAAATGTCAGTTATCTGTCATAATTTATTGTACCCTAAATAAACCATAAATATCAAATTCAGAGAGAAGTTCCCATAAGGGTCTATTTATTGAAATAGAACAAACGGGATTTTACGTCGATTTGTTTTAATTTTTCTTTTTATTTTAAAATGTAATAGTAATAAAATATCAAAAGAATTGACAGGAGAAGAATAAGAAATAAAAAAAACCATAAATAAAATGAATCGAAGCTATAGAAGCCGAGATATAAGTAAAAAAATGGGGAAGAACAAAAGAAAACTGGTTTTTTCCCACGGTATCATTTTTTTTCTTAAAATAATTTATGACAAATTTTAGTTTTAGCCCTAAACTTGTAATTTTCACAAAAAAAACCCAAAAAAAAAAAATTTTTTTTTGGTCGAAAATCGAAAGGGGTATACCCACGAAAAATTTCGAAAAAATGGTTTTTATTTTTTTGTAAATAAAATATAACTCTGACAACTTTTTGTCTTATACAAAAGTTTTTGGGAATATTACGAGGTATCCGTGCGTTAAAACGAATCGGTTCTAGCTATTATACAATCGGAGAAAATTGGAAAAAACTATTAAACATAAATATCGAATTATCAAGAGCCCTATGGAAAAATTTCAATTTTTTATTTTTCTATCCTGTACTACTTCAGAGTATCTTTAAAAAAGATTATTACCAATTTGACTCTAAAATGAACGGAAAACCTATTTCTTTGCATTTTTCGATTTTCGAACAAAATCCGGGGTCAAAATGACAATTTTTTCAAAATATGCTCCGAATTCAAAATTTCTTTTTTCTAGTTAAAAACCATTCAAAAACTAGTAAAAAAGCTTAATGCCAAAATTTTCCATGATTTATACGAGTGCCACAATATAAAGAGAAATATTAGGTCCCATAAGAGTCTATGTATTTACGTCGATTTTTAAAATTTTTCAGTTTTATTCCGAAAGGCAATTGTAATAAAATATAAAAAGAATTAACAGGAGGAGAATAAAGAATAAAAGAAACCATCAACGAATTGAATCGAAGCTATAGAAGTCGAGATATTAGTAAAAATGTAAAAAAAAATAAAAGAAAACTCGTTTTTTCCCACGGTAGAATTTTTTTTTTTAAAATGATAACTGACAACTTATAATGTAAGCCCTAAGTTGGCAATTTCCAGTAAAAAAAACCCAAGAAAAAAAATTTTTTTTTTGCTCCAAAATCGACAGGGGTATAGTCATGAAAAATTGCGAAAAAATGGTTTTTATTTTTTTCTAAATAAACTATAACTCTGACAACTTTTTCTCTTAAATAAAAGTTCTCGGGAATATTACGAGGAATTCGACTGTTAAAACGAATTGATTATAGCTATCACAGAATCGGAGAAAATTGTAAAAAACTAATAATCATAAATATCGAATTATCAAGAGCCCTATGGAAAAATTTTAACTTTTTATTTTTCTATCTTGTACTACTTCAGGATACCTTTCAAAAAGGTTATTATCGATTTGACTCTAAAATGAACAGAAAACCTATTTATTTGCATTTATCGATTTTCAAACAAAATCCGGGCCAAAATGAAAATTTTTCAGAACATGCTCCAAATTCAAAATTTCTTTTTTCCGGCTAAAGACCATTCAAAAAGTAATGAAAAAGCTTAATGACAAAATTTTTCAAAATCTATAATAATGCTACAATATTATGAAAGAAGATAAATTCCCTTTAAAGCCTATGTATTCGAAGCGACGATTTTTTAATTTTTTTTTTAAAGGCAAATTTAAGAAATAATTTAATTAGTTAAGATAAAAGGAATAGGGTAATACAAAATACTATCTATAAATATATACATATCATCTAATAGCAAATTTCAATCGAATAGGAAATGTTGATAGTCACGTGACCTTAGAACATTGAAAGGCTAGAATTAGTAAACAACAACTTTGTTTGAGTCCAACATGTGCACAGGGGCAAGAGGGGTGTTTTATTTACAAACATATGTGCCGATTCTCTGTTGTCAAGTCGACACAAATTTCCAACGGAGGAAATTTTTAGCTATATTTTAACAAACATTATAACGTTAATTTAACTTATTTGTGTTGTATTTTATAGAAAAATTTAAAATAAAAAGTATAAATACTACAATTAACCTATTTTAAGAATAAATATAATATCCTTAAGCAAAAAAAAAACAAAATTATTAACATTCTTATCCCTAAAACTGCTTCTAAAAAATTTGAAGCGACAACACCGAAGCTTAAGCGCCTAAGCCATACGCGTTGTGTCATCTGTCAAACGGCTTTTTGTTTATATTCGGGATTCGTGTATTTTCTTTCATTTTTGGTTTAAAAAGGAAAAAAGGCCACATTTTAGTGTTTTTGTAAATTGCTAGGATAGCAAAAACTTGTGTCGTTTGTGCCGCATCATGGTAAAAAGGCGATTCATGCCGATCTTTTCACAAGTAAGTACCGATACTTTCATAACATCACATCATGGGGTAACCATCATCATAAACGTAGAATAGGGGATCTTATAGATATAAACCTAATAAAAACTTGAATGTGAAAGTGTGTGTAAAATACCAAAATATTTATATTTTTAAATCTAAATATATTTTTGAACATATTCATCTATCAATAGGCTATAAAAAATATAAAACTAGAATTTTGTCCCTGGTTTTATTGCAGGATTTTATGTTTTTTTTGTTGTTTTGGCAGAAAGATGGCATAATACCTATGTACCTATCTATATATAGTTTGATATCTATGTATAAAGTTAATTTTGTCTTTCTTTAAAATTTGTTCCATATTTTTTTTTTGTTTTACCTTATTGCAACTTACAATAATATATATAGTAATTGGCACCACATATCAATTTATTACTGTAATTTTTTTCTGCTTTTTGATTGAATATCAAATACTTATTATAGATTGCCTAATGATTACGCCCAAAGGGAACAATGGGTTTCATTAATGGAAATCAACACAATTAAAAAGAACATATTTGTTTGTTCAAATCACATCCCTAGAAGTGATATAAGGGAGATAATATTATCAGTAGCCAGACTTTATTAAAAAAATCAGCTCTACCTTAAAGGTAATTTTTTTTAAATATATTTTTCTAGTATATTTATAGAGTATGACTATATTTTACCTTAAAATTATTGATAAAGGTTTGCTTCTTTTATTTACTACATTATGTAAGCTAAAAAAACAACCTTTTAAAACTTGTGCTTGGGCTATGTTGTAAAACATACAGCTTCGTCACAAAAAGTATTAGTGTTACTCATATAAGCTTTATTTATAACTAATACTTATTAAATTAGGTATGTGTGTAAAACTATTTTTTTACTAGGATTTCTGATGCACTGGTTAAAAACACAGCAGCCAATAATTCAGTTAATTTACCAAGTGATTTACCCTTCAAAGCTGCAGGGGTAGCTTTCCTGAAGAGTGCAAAAACTTCTTTAGCTTTCAAAACAGTATATAGTACAAACAGTGAAGCTAATATAGACAAGTATGGATAATTAAAATAGATTAATATTCTTGATACACCAAATTTTGTATAATTACAGATCTGATCATTCATCATCAACAATAACTGCATCTGAGAATTATAGTTCTACAGTAACCGTGGGGTCTAGGTCAACAATTACTATTTCTCATCCAAGCCGTTTTTGTTTAACTGCTACACATTCCCTGACTCTGCCAAGGAAAAGGTAAAAATACAATCAAAATAGACTAGGTACTAGTTTTATGCCATGTATCATCCTATTCTATATATCTTATTTAAAAGTAATATAGTATTTTATTGTATTATATTTGTTTAATTAAATGCAATTAATCAAATGTATGATATTACAAAGTTTCCTTATAATAACATACATTTTATTGATCAATTGGATTATCATAATACATTTTTTTAATTTTTTCTTTTTAATTTTGGTAATACTATATTTTTATGTATATTATTCTAGGGCAAAATCAAAATGATATCCTGAGGACCTAAGCACTGATGATTCCACCGTTTCAAAAGCTAAATCACTTGTCACCAGATTATGGAAAAAAAATAAAGAACAAAAAATTAAAATTCGAGGATTGCAACAAGCAAATTTGCGCCAAAGAAATTGAATTAGATGTCTCAAGTCATTATTAAAATACTAACATACTAACAAAAAATAATAACATGATTTTCGAAAAAGCCCAACATACTACATATTTTATTTGACTTGTAAAAGTACTTGTTTGTATATTACTATTAATAAACTATCTAATCTATTGTACATAGTGTTTATTCTTAGCTTTGTTTTTCAGTATAAATTAATATGATATAATAAATGGTATTAGGTATTATATAGGTCACTATTAAATGTCTCAAAACCATTATACAGGCTAAATACTTATAATAAAAATCTTATAACCTACAAAAAACCTGCAACTCCTTCACAATTTGAACATCCTTGTAGTTTTAACTTTTTTCGCTGAAGCAATACTGTCCCTGTAAAAAAGTCAGCACCATAGAAGTATATATTATGTGATATAAGTAAGTGATGTAAAACTGAGTTTTGTCCAATATAACAATAACAATAAAATTTTGCAAAATGTTAAAAATGTGTGTCTTAAAACATGATTTATTAAGAAATCTATAATATTATATTAATAAAATATTTAATTTCCATAAAAATGCTTTGACAAAAATGCTGCCTTTTATTAGGACCTTCCTCTAATGAAGTCCGTTAAAAAAAACACATAAATAGCTCATAAATGGTAATATTACTTATACTCAAACTCTTTAATAATTAATAAAAATTTATCAGGTAAATATTTGTTGACGACGTCACTGGTAAAGAGTGCTTGTATCGGTGACATCAACAATGCGATCGAGCGGCGTTGCGATGCCATTACCGTTTTCACGTTTCTTCGTACTTTATTTTCATTTATTTAACTTATATTGACTTCAATATAGAGTATCTTATCAAATTTATTTTTTAAAAATGCTTGATATTTTATTAAAGGGGAGAAGTAGTATTGTTTTGTGCCTTCGGAAACAACTGAAAATTTTTATGATAATATAAAGTGATTTTTGCCATTTCTCTATAAGCACTTGGCATCATTGCATCAGAGATGTTGCAAGCAAACAAACCTGCCCATAGTTCCACGGCATGCTACTTCTAGCCTTTCAATGTTCTAAGCACGTGACCCTAGAAGTTAATATTTTAAAATTTTGTAAAAAATCAACAATTGCATCCTAAATAAACCCCAAATTCCAAATTTGAACCCAATCAACTCAATAGCAAAAAGTTATGGAAGTCACGTGACTTAAAAAATTCAACATGTCAAATTTCTGTCAAAATTTATTACTTGCATCCTATATAAAGCCCAAATACAAAATTTCAACCCAATCGGAACAATAGCAAAAGAATTATGAAAGTCACGTGACTTTAAAATATAATTTGTCAATTATCTGTTAAAATTTATTAATTGTGTCCTAAATAAAGCATAAATACCAAATTTGAACCCAATCGGACTCATAGCAAAAAAGTTACAATAGTCACGTGACCCGAAAGTCAAATGTCAAATATCTGTCAAAAATTAATAATTGCATCCTAAATAAAGCCCAAATACCAAATTTGAACCCAATCAGACCAATAGCAAAAAAGTTACAATAGTCACGTGACCTGGAAGTCAAATGTCAAATATCTGTGAAAAATTCATAATTGTATCCTAAATAAACCCCAAATACCAAATTTCAATCAAATCGGACAAATAGGAAGAAAGTTAAGGTAGTCACGTGACCCTAAAACGTAGTCATGTCAAATATCTGTAAAAATTTATTAATCTTATCCGAAATAGGTACTAGGTACCAAATTTCAACCAAATCGCACCAATACCAAAAAAGTTATGATACTCGACTAACCTTAAAAATCAATAATTTCAAAAAAATTTTATTTATATCCCAAAAGCAATGTCTAAGAATTGTTAACATTTATTAATAATAAATTAAATAGTAAAAACTCACCTAATATCGACATTTTTATTTTAAATTAAATAGATCATTACGACTGACCCGTGTATATATTCGAATAATTTTAATAAAATAATCGGGCAAATTTCATTTCGTCTCACCCCGGTATAAAACCACTGACATTTCAAAAAAACGGCATTTTTCGAAGACGTCAAAATGTTTGCCGAATTTTCCTGGCCGCAATACACAATTTCCCCAAATGATATGCACAGATTCGGAAAGCCCATTCATTTTCTGATTCGGTGCTTCCTTTCCCTGATCGTTTCCGGTTCATTTTCATTCATAATTTTACAAAAAACCCAACCAAGTCCCGGCCACCTGTCACGAGCAAAAAATTTGTATCCACCATGCGTCAAAGTATTGTTCCCACCAGCCATTTCATCAGAGTTTAGGTTGACACCTCCAATTACCTGCAAAAACGCAAAAAAATGGACTTTTTTCATAAAATCGCATTTTTCGGGTACTTGTACTATCGCTGGAACCCTGAAATTTTAGTATGTGTTGTAAAACAAAATTTCGGATCCTTTAGATGTTGTTTGATCTTTTCACCATGTACAGGGACGCCGCAAATGAATTAAACGCGAAAATTCGAATTGCTCAGAACCTATTAAAGTTGGAAGATTGTAATTTTACACAAATACTGGGGTTATCAAAGTATTTAATCCCTGAGAATATAAATGGTCCAGGTGCCACCACTAAAAAGTTATTAAATAAAATGTGATTTTTAGGTCGGACCTTCATGGGTAAAGTTCATTATTGCTCGCCCTGTATGGCTTACGAAAATTTCGGTTATA
>NW_026088638.1:0-20852 GCF_022605725.1 Anthonomus grandis grandis | reverse complement strand
ACACATCTCGTGAGAGTGATCGGACGAGAACCGGTATATCAGCGTGGTATGGCCGTTGCCCATTATATATTTCCCGGAGTGGCATTCATGTACTCTATAAGTATATAAGTATTTAGCAATACTTAAAATTATTAAAATTGATGAGAGCACTCTTAATGATCTCATATTATGCACTGAATATTTTAATTAAAAAAATATTGGAAAAATATTGGTATGTAAAATAACTGTAGGGGTGTGTTTAGAAGCATTAAAAAAAAAAAAAAAAAAAAAAAAATATTATATATTTCCCAGAGTGGCATTCATGTACTCTATAAGTATATAAGTATTTAGCAATACATAAAATTATTAAAATTGATGAGGCACTCTTAATGATCTCATATTATGCACTGAATATTTTCATAAAATAGACCCTGCCCATTATATATTTCCCGGAGTGGCATTCATGTACTCTATAAGTATATAAGTATTTAGCAATATTTAAAAAATTATTAAAATTGATGAGGCACTCTTAATGATCTCATATTATGCACTGAATATTTTAATTAAAAAAATATTGGAAAAATATTGGTATGTAAAATAACTGTAGGGGTGTGTTTAGAAGCATTAAAAAAAAAAAAAAAAAAAAAAAAAATATTATATATTTCCCAGAGTGGCATTCATGTACTCTATAAGTATATAAGTATTTAGCAATATTTAAAAATTATTAAAATTGATGAGGCACTCTTAATGATCTCATATTATGCACTGAATATTTTCATAAAATAGACCCTGCCCATTATATATTTCCCGGAGTGGCATTCATGTACTCTATAAGTATATAAGTATTTAGCAATATTTAAAAATTATTAAAATTGATGAGGCACTCTTAATGATCTCATATTATGCACTGAATATTTTAATTAAAAAAATATTGGAAAAATATTGGTATGTAAAATAACTGTAGGGGTGTGTTTAGAAGCATTAAAAAAAAAAAAAAAAAAAAAAAAAAAAGACAACAGCACGTGGTGTTCCCAAGCGGTCACCCATCCAAGTACTAACCACGCCCGACGCTGCTTGACTTCGGTGATCGGACGAGAACCGGTATATCAGCGTGGTATGGCCGTTGCCCATTATATATTTCCCGGAGTGGCATTCATGTACTCTATAAGTATATAAGTATTTAGCAATACATAAAATTATTAAAATTGATGAGAGCACTCTTAATGATCTCATATTATGCACTGAATATTTGAATATTTTAATTTTAATAAAAAAAAATATTGGTATATATACTTAAAATTATTAAAATTGATGAGAGCACTCTTAATGATCTCATATTATGCACTGAATATTTTCATAAAATAGACCCTGCCCATTATATATTTCCCGGAGTGGCATTCATGTACTCTATAAGTATATAAGTATTTAGCAATACATAAAATTATTAAAATTGATGAGAGCACTCTTAATGATCTCATATTATGCACTGAATATTTTCATAAAATAGACCCTGCCCATTATATATTTCCCGGAGTGGCATTCATGTACTCTATAAGTATATAAGTATTTAGCAATATTTAAAAATTATTAAAATTGATGAGGCACTCTTAATGATCTCATATTATGCACTGAATATTTTCATAAAATAGACCCTGCCCATTATATATTTCCCGGAGTGGCATTCATGTACTCTATAAGTATATAAGTATTTAGCAATATTTAAAAATTATTAAAATTGATGAGGCACTCTTAATGATCTCATATTATGCACTGAATATTTTCATAAAATAGACCCTGCCCATTATATATTTCCCGGAGTGGCATTCATGTACTCTATAAGTATATAAGTATTTAGCAATACATAAAATTATTAAAATTGATGAGAGCACTCTTAATGATCTCATATTATGCACTGAATATTTTCATAAAATAGACCCTGCCCATTATATATTTCCCGGAGTGGCATTCATGTACTCTATAAGTATATAAGTATTTAGCAATATTTAAAAATTATTAAAATTGATGAGGCACTCTTAATGATCTCATATTATGCACTGAATATTTTCATAAAATAGACCCTGCCCATTATATATTTCCCGGAGTGGCATTCATGTACTCTATAAGTATATAAGTATTTAGCAATATTTAAAAATTATTAAAATTGATGAGGCACTCTTAATGATCTCATATTATGCACTGAATATTTTCATAAAATAGACCCTGCCCATTATATATTTCCCGGAGTGGCATTCATGTACTCTATAAGTATATAAGTATTTAGCAATACATAAAATTATTAAAATTGATGAGAGCACTCTTAATGATCTCATATTATGCACTGAATATTTTCATAAAATAGACCCTGCCCATTATATATTTCCCGGAGTGGCATTCATGTACTCTATAAGTATATAAGTATTTAGCAATATTTAAAAATTATTAAAATTGATGAGGCACTCTTAATGATCTCATATTATGCACTGAATATTTTCATAAAATAGACCCTGCCCATTATATATTTCCCGGAGTGGCATTCATGTACTCTATAAGTATATAAGTATTTAGCAATATTTAAAAATTATTAAAATTGATGAGGCACTCTTAATGATCTCATATTATGCACTGAATATTTTCATAAAATAGACCCTGCCCATTATATATTTCCCGGAGTGGCATTCATGTACTCTATAAGTATATAAGTATTTAGCAATATTTAAAAATTATTAAAATTGATGAGGCACTCTTAATGATCTCATATTATGCACTGAATATTTTAATTAAAAAAATATTGGAAAAATATTGGTATGTAAAATAACTGTAGGGGTGTGTTTAGAAGCATTAAAAAAAAAAAAAAAAAAAAAAAAAAAGACAACAGCACGTGGTGTTCCCAAGCGGTCACCCATCCAAGTACTAACCACGCCCGACGCTGCTTGACTTCGGTGATCGGACGAGAACCGGTATATCAGCGTGGTATGGCCGTTGCCCATTATATATTTCCCGGAGTGGCATTCATGTACTCTATAAGTATATAAGTATTTAGCAATACTTAAAATTATTAAAATTGATGAGAGCACTCTTAATGATCTCATATTATGCACTGAATATTTTAATTAAAAAAATATTGGAAAAATATTGGTATGTAAAATAACTGTAGGGGTGTGTTTAGAAGCATTAAAAAAAAAAAAAAAAAAAAAAAAAATATTATATATTTCCCAGAGTGGCATTCATGTACTCTATAAGTATATAAGTATTTAGCAATACATAAAATTATTAAAATTGATGAGGCACTCTTAATGATCTCATATTATGCACTGAATATTTTCATAAAATAGACCCTGCCCATTATATATTTCCCGGAGTGGCATTCATGTACTCTATAAGTATATAAGTATTTAGCAATATTTAAAAATTATTAAAATTGATGAGGCACTCTTAATGATCTCATATTATGCACTGAATATTTTAATTAAAAAAATATTGGAAAAATATTGGTATGTAAAATAACTGTAGGGGTGTGTTTAGAAGCATTAAAAAAAAAAAAAAAAAAAAAAAAAATATTATATATTTCCCAGAGTGGCATTCATGTACTCTATAAGTATATAAGTATTTAGCAATATTTAAAAATTATTAAAATTGATGAGGCACTCTTAATGATCTCATATTATGCACTGAATATTTTCATAAAATAGACCCTGCCCATTATATATTTCCCGGAGTGGCATTCATGTACTCTATAAGTATATAAGTATTTAGCAATATTTAAAAATTATTAAAATTGATGAGGCACTCTTAATGATCTCATATTATGCACTGAATATTTTAATTAAAAAAATATTGGAAAAATATTGGTATGTAAAATAACTGTAGGGGTGTGTTTAGAAGCATTAAAAAAAAAAAAAAAAAAAAAAAAAAAAGACAACAGCACGTGGTGTTCCCAAGCGGTCACCCATCCAAGTACTAACCACGCCCGACGCTGCTTGACTTCGGTGATCGGACGAGAACCGGTATATCAGCGTGGTATGGCCGTTGCCCATTATATATTTCCCGGAGTGGCATTCATGTACTCTATAAGTATATAAGTATTTAGCAATACATAAAATTATTAAAATTGATGAGAGCACTCTTAATGATCTCATATTATGCACTGAATATTTTAATAAAAAAAATATTGAAAAAATATTGGTATGTAAAATAACTGTAGGGGTGTGTTTAGAAGCATTAAAAAAAAAAAAAAAAAAAAAAAAAATATTATATATTTCCCAGAGTGGCATTCATGTACTCTATAAGTATATAAGTATTTAGCAATACATAAAATTATTAAAATTGATGAGGCACTCTTAATGATCTCATATTATGCACTGAATATTTTCATAAAATAGACCCTGCCCATTATATATTTCCCGGAGTGGCATTCATGTACTCTATAAGTATATAAGTATTTAGCAATACATAAAATTATTAAAATTGATGAGAGCACTCTTAATGATCTCATATTATGCACTGAATATTTGAATATTTTAATTTTAATAAAAAAAAATATTGGTATATATACTTAAAATTATTAAAATTGATGAGAGCACTCTTAATGATCTCATATTATGCACTGAATATTTTCATAAAATAGACCCTGCCCATTATATATTTCCCGGAGTGGCATTCATGTACTCTATAAGTATATAAGTATTTAGCAATACATAAAATTATTAAAATTGATGAGAGCACTCTTAATGATCTCATATTATGCACTGAATATTTTCATAAAATAGACCCTGCCCATTATATATTTCCCGGAGTGGCATTCATGTACTCTATAAGTATATAAGTATTTAGCAATATTTAAAAATTATTAAAATTGATGAGGCACTCTTAATGATCTCATATTATGCACTGAATATTTTCATAAAATAGACCCTGCCCATTATATATTTCCCGGAGTGGCATTCATGTACTCTATAAGTATATAAGTATTTAGCAATATTTAAAAATTATTAAAATTGATGAGGCACTCTTAATGATCTCATATTATGCACTGAATATTTTAATTAAAAAAATATTGGAAAAATATTGGTATGTAAAATAACTGTAGGGGTGTGTTTAGAAGCATTAAAAAAAAAAAAAAAAAAAAAAAAAAAAGACAACAGCACGTGGTGTTCCCAAGCGGTCACCCATCCAAGTACTAACCACGCCCGACGCTGCTTGACTTCGGTGATCGGACGAGAACCGGTATATCAGCGTGGTATGGCCGTTGCCCATTATATATTTCCCGGAGTGGCATTCATGTACTCTATAAGTATATAAGTATTTAGCAATACTTAAAATTATTAAAATTGATGAGAGCACTCTTAATGATCTCATATTATGCACTGAATATTTTAATTAAAAAAATATTGGAAAAATATTGGTATGTAAAATAACTGTAGGGGTGTGTTTAGAAGCATTAAAAAAAAAAAAAAAAAAAAAAAAATATTATATATTTCCCAGAGTGGCATTCATGTACTCTATAAGTATATAAGTATTTAGCAATACATAAAATTATTAAAATTGATGAGGCACTCTTAATGATCTCATATTATGCACTGAATATTTTCATAAAATAGACCCTGCCCATTATATATTTCCCGGAGTGGCATTCATGTACTCTATAAGTATATAAGTATTTAGCAATATTTAAAAATTATTAAAATTGATGAGGCACTCTTAATGATCTCATATTATGCACTGAATATTTTAATTAAAAAAATATTGGAAAAATATTGGTATGTAAAATAACTGTAGGGGTGTGTTTAGAAGCATTAAAAAAAAAAAAAAAAAAAAAAAAATATTATATATTTCCCAGAGTGGCATTCATGTACTCTATAAGTATATAAGTATTTAGCAATATTTAAAAATTATTAAAATTGATGAGGCACTCTTAATGATCTCATATTATGCACTGAATATTTTCATAAAATAGACCCTGCCCATTATATATTTCCCGGAGTGGCATTCATGTACTCTATAAGTATATAAGTATTTAGCAATATTTAAAAATTATTAAAATTGATGAGGCACTCTTAATGATCTCATATTATGCACTGAATATTTTAATTAAAAAAATATTGGAAAAATATTGGTATGTAAAATAACTGTAGGGGTGTGTTTAGAAGCATTAAAAAAAAAAAAAAAAAAAAAAAAAAAAGACAACAGCACGTGGTGTTCCCAAGCGGTCACCCATCCAAGTACTAACCACGCCCGACGCTGCTTGACTTCGGTGATCGGACGAGAACCGGTATATCAGCGTGGTATGGCCGTTGCCCATTATATATTTCCCGGAGTGGCATTCATGTACTCTATAAGTATATAAGTATTTAGCAATACATAAAATTATTAAAATTGATGAGAGCACTCTTAATGATCTCATATTATGCACTGAATATTTGAATATTTTAATTTTAATAAAAAAAAATATTGGTATATATACTTAAAATTATTAAAATTGATGAGAGCACTCTTAATGATCTCATATTATGCACTGAATATTTTCATAAAATAGACCCTGCCCATTATATATTTCCCGGAGTGGCATTCATGTACTCTATAAGTATATAAGTATTTAGCAATACATAAAATTATTAAAATTGATGAGAGCACTCTTAATGATCTCATATTATGCACTGAATATTTTCATAAAATAGACCCTGCCCATTATATATTTCCCGGAGTGGCATTCATGTACTCTATAAGTATATAAGTATTTAGCAATATTTAAAAATTATTAAAATTGATGAGGCACTCTTAATGATCTCATATTATGCACTGAATATTTTCATAAAATAGACCCTGCCCATTATATATTTCCCGGAGTGGCATTCATGTACTCTATAAGTATATAAGTATTTAGCAATATTTAAAAATTATTAAAATTGATGAGGCACTCTTAATGATCTCATATTATGCACTGAATATTTTCATAAAATAGACCCTGCCCATTATATATTTCCCGGAGTGGCATTCATGTACTCTATAAGTATATAAGTATTTAGCAATACATAAAATTATTAAAATTGATGAGAGCACTCTTAATGATCTCATATTATGCACTGAATATTTTCATAAAATAGACCCTGCCCATTATATATTTCCCGGAGTGGCATTCATGTACTCTATAAGTATATAAGTATTTAGCAATATTTAAAAATTATTAAAATTGATGAGGCACTCTTAATGATCTCATATTATGCACTGAATATTTTCATAAAATAGACCCTGCCCATTATATATTTCCCGGAGTGGCATTCATGTACTCTATAAGTATATAAGTATTTAGCAATATTTAAAAATTATTAAAATTGATGAGGCACTCTTAATGATCTCATATTATGCACTGAATATTTTCATAAAATAGACCCTGCCCATTATATATTTCCCGGAGTGGCATTCATGTACTCTATAAGTATATAAGTATTTAGCAATACATAAAATTATTAAAATTGATGAGAGCACTCTTAATGATCTCATATTATGCACTGAATATTTTCATAAAATAGACCCTGCCCATTATATATTTCCCGGAGTGGCATTCATGTACTCTATAAGTATATAAGTATTTAGCAATATTTAAAAATTATTAAAATTGATGAGGCACTCTTAATGATCTCATATTATGCACTGAATATTTTCATAAAATAGACCCTGCCCATTATATATTTCCCGGAGTGGCATTCATGTACTCTATAAGTATATAAGTATTTAGCAATATTTAAAAATTATTAAAATTGATGAGGCACTCTTAATGATCTCATATTATGCACTGAATATTTTAATTAAAAAAATATTGGAAAAATATTGGTATGTAAAATAACTGTAGGGGTGTGTTTAGAAGCATTAAAAAAAAAAAAAAAAAAAAAAAAAAAAGACAACAGCACGTGGTGTTCCCAAGCGGTCACCCATCCAAGTACTAACCACGCCCGACGCTGCTTGACTTCGGTGATCGGACGAGAACCGGTATATCAGCGTGGTATGGCCGTTGCCCATTATATATTTCCCGGAGTGGCATTCATGTACTCTATAAGTATATAAGTATTTAGCAATACTTAAAATTATTAAAATTGATGAGAGCACTCTTAATGATCTCATATTATGCACTGAATATTTTAATTAAAAAAATATTGGAAAAATATTGGTATGTAAAATAACTGTAGGGGTGTGTTTAGAAGCATTAAAAAAAAAAAAAAAAAAAAAAAAATATTATATATTTCCCAGAGTGGCATTCATGTACTCTATAAGTATATAAGTATTTAGCAATACATAAAATTATTAAAATTGATGAGGCACTCTTAATGATCTCATATTATGCACTGAATATTTTCATAAAATAGACCCTGCCCATTATATATTTCCCGGAGTGGCATTCATGTACTCTATAAGTATATAAGTATTTAGCAATATTTAAAAATTATTAAAATTGATGAGGCACTCTTAATGATCTCATATTATGCACTGAATATTTTAATTAAAAAAATATTGGAAAAATATTGGTATGTAAAATAACTGTAGGGGTGTGTTTAGAAGCATTAAAAAAAAAAAAAAAAAAAAAAAATATTATATATTTCCCAGAGTGGCATTCATGTACTCTATAAGTATATAAGTATTTAGCAATATTTAAAAATTATTAAAATTGATGAGGCACTCTTAATGATCTCATATTATGCACTGAATATTTTCATAAAATAGACCCTGCCCATTATATATTTCCCGGAGTGGCATTCATGTACTCTATAAGTATATAAGTATTTAGCAATATTTAAAAATTATTAAAATTGATGAGGCACTCTTAATGATCTCATATTATGCACTGAATATTTTAATTAAAAAAATATTGGAAAAATATTGGTATGTAAAATAACTGTAGGGGTGTGTTTAGAAGCATTAAAAAAAAAAAAAAAAAAAAAAAAAAAAGACAACAGCACGTGGTGTTCCCAAGCGGTCACCCATCCAAGTACTAACCACGCCCGACGCTGCTTGACTTCGGTGATCGGACGAGAACCGGTATATCAGCGTGGTATGGCCGTTGCCCATTATATATTTCCCGGAGTGGCATTCATGTACTCTATAAGTATATAAGTATTTAGCAATACATAAAATTATTAAAATTGATGAGAGCACTCTTAATGATCTCATATTATGCACTGAATATTTTAATAAAAAAAATATTGAAAAAATATTGGTATGTAAAATAACTGTAGGGGTGTGTTTAGAAGCATTAAAAAAAAAAAAAAAAAAAAAAAAATATTATATATTTCCCAGAGTGGCATTCATGTACTCTATAAGTATATAAGTATTTAGCAATACATAAAATTATTAAAATTGATGAGGCACTCTTAATGATCTCATATTATGCACTGAATATTTGAATATTTTAATTTTAATAAAAAAAAATATTGGTATATATACTTAAAATTATTAAAATTGATGAGAGCACTCTTAATGATCTCATATTATGCACTGAATATTTTCATAAAATAGACCCTGCCCATTATATATTTCCCGGAGTGGCATTCATGTACTCTATAAGTATATAAGTATTTAGCAATACATAAAATTATTAAAATTGATGAGAGCACTCTTAATGATCTCATATTATGCACTGAATATTTGAATATTTTAATTTTAATAAAAAAAAATATTGGTATATATACTTAAAATTATTAAAATTGATGAGAGCACTCTTAATGATCTCATATTATGCACTGAATATTTTCATAAAATAGACCCTGCCCATTATATATTTCCCGGAGTGGCATTCATGTACTCTATAAGTATATAAGTATTTAGCAATACATAAAATTATTAAAATTGATGAGAGCACTCTTAATGATCTCATATTATGCACTGAATATTTTCATAAAATAGACCCTGCCCATTATATATTTCCCGGAGTGGCATTCATGTACTCTATAAGTATATAAGTATTTAGCAATATTTAAAAATTATTAAAATTGATGAGGCACTCTTAATGATCTCATATTATGCACTGAATATTTTCATAAAATAGACCCTGCCCATTATATATTTCCCGGAGTGGCATTCATGTACTCTATAAGTATATAAGTATTTAGCAATATTTAAAAATTATTAAAATTGATGAGGCACTCTTAATGATCTCATATTATGCACTGAATATTTTAATTAAAAAAATATTGGAAAAATATTGGTATGTAAAATAACTGTAGGGGTGTGTTTAGAAGCATTAAAAAAAAAAAAAAAAAAAAAAAAATATTATATATTTCCCAGAGTGGCATTCATGTACTCTATAAGTATATAAGTATTTAGCAATACTTAAAATTATTAAAATTGATGAGAGCACTCTTAATGATCTCATATTATGCACTGAATATTTTAATTAAAAAAATATTGGAAAAATATTGGTATGTAAAATAACTGTAGGGGTGTGTTTAGAAGCATTAAAAAAAAAAAAAAAAAAAAAAAAATATTATATATTTCCCAGAGTGGCATTCATGTACTCTATAAGTATATAAGTATTTAGCAATACATAAAATTATTAAAATTGATGAGGCACTCTTAATGATCTCATATTATGCACTGAATATTTTCATAAAATAGACCCTGCCCATTATATATTTCCCGGAGTGGCATTCATGTACTCTATAAGTATATAAGTATTTAGCAATATTTAAAAATTATTAAAATTGATGAGGCACTCTTAATGATCTCATATTATGCACTGAATATTTTAATTAAAAAAATATTGGAAAAATATTGGTATGTAAAATAACTGTAGGGGTGTGTTTAGAAGCATTAAAAAAAAAAAAAAAAAAAAAAAAATATTATATATTTCCCAGAGTGGCATTCATGTACTCTATAAGTATATAAGTATTTAGCAATATTTAAAAATTATTAAAATTGATGAGGCACTCTTAATGATCTCATATTATGCACTGAATATTTTCATAAAATAGACCCTGCCCATTATATATTTCCCGGAGTGGCATTCATGTACTCTATAAGTATATAAGTATTTAGCAATATTTAAAAATTATTAAAATTGATGAGGCACTCTTAATGATCTCATATTATGCACTGAATATTTTAATTAAAAAAATATTGGAAAAATATTGGTATGTAAAATAACTGTAGGGGTGTGTTTAGAAGCATTAAAAAAAAAAAAAAAAAAAAAAAAAAAAGACAACAGCACGTGGTGTTCCCAAGCGGTCACCCATCCAAGTACTAACCACGCCCGACGCTGCTTGACTTCGGTGATCGGACGAGAACCGGTATATCAGCGTGGTATGGCCGTTGCCCATTATATATTTCCCGGAGTGGCATTCATGTACTCTATAAGTATATAAGTATTTAGCAATACATAAAATTATTAAAATTGATGAGAGCACTCTTAATGATCTCATATTATGCACTGAATATTTGAATATTTTAATTTTAATAAAAAAAAATATTGGTATATATACTTAAAATTATTAAAATTGATGAGAGCACTCTTAATGATCTCATATTATGCACTGAATATTTTCATAAAATAGACCCTGCCCATTATATATTTCCCGGAGTGGCATTCATGTACTCTATAAGTATATAAGTATTTAGCAATACATAAAATTATTAAAATTGATGAGAGCACTCTTAATGATCTCATATTATGCACTGAATATTTTCATAAAATAGACCCTGCCCATTATATATTTCCCGGAGTGGCATTCATGTACTCTATAAGTATATAAGTATTTAGCAATATTTAAAAATTATTAAAATTGATGAGGCACTCTTAATGATCTCATATTATGCACTGAATATTTTCATAAAATAGACCCTGCCCATTATATATTTCCCGGAGTGGCATTCATGTACTCTATAAGTATATAAGTATTTAGCAATATTTAAAAATTATTAAAATTGATGAGGCACTCTTAATGATCTCATATTATGCACTGAATATTTTCATAAAATAGACCCTGCCCATTATATATTTCCCGGAGTGGCATTCATGTACTCTATAAGTATATAAGTATTTAGCAATACATAAAATTATTAAAATTGATGAGAGCACTCTTAATGATCTCATATTATGCACTGAATATTTTCATAAAATAGACCCTGCCCATTATATATTTCCCGGAGTGGCATTCATGTACTCTATAAGTATATAAGTATTTAGCAATATTTAAAAATTATTAAAATTGATGAGGCACTCTTAATGATCTCATATTATGCACTGAATATTTTCATAAAATAGACCCTGCCCATTATATATTTCCCGGAGTGGCATTCATGTACTCTATAAGTATATAAGTATTTAGCAATATTTAAAAATTATTAAAATTGATGAGGCACTCTTAATGATCTCATATTATGCACTGAATATTTTCATAAAATAGACCCTGCCCATTATATATTTCCCGGAGTGGCATTCATGTACTCTATAAGTATATAAGTATTTAGCAATATTTAAAAATTATTAAAATTGATGAGGCACTCTTAATGATCTCATATTATGCACTGAATATTTTAATTAAAAAAATATTGGAAAAATATTGGTATGTAAAATAACTGTAGGGGTGTGTTTAGAAGCATTAAAAAAAAAAAAAAAAAAAAAAAAAAAGACAACAGCACGTGGTGTTCCCAAGCGGTCACCCATCCAAGTACTAACCACGCCCGACGCTGCTTGACTTCGGTGATCGGACGAGAACCGGTATATCAGCGTGGTATGGCCGTTGCCCATTATATATTTCCCGGAGTGGCATTCATGTACTCTATAAGTATATAAGTATTTAGCAATACTTAAAATTATTAAAATTGATGAGAGCACTCTTAATGATCTCATATTATGCACTGAATATTTTAATTAAAAAAATATTGGAAAAATATTGGTATGTAAAATAACTGTAGGGGTGTGTTTAGAAGCATTAAAAAAAAAAAAAAAAAAAAAAAAAATATTATATATTTCCCAGAGTGGCATTCATGTACTCTATAAGTATATAAGTATTTAGCAATACATAAAATTATTAAAATTGATGAGGCACTCTTAATGATCTCATATTATGCACTGAATATTTTCATAAAATAGACCCTGCCCATTATATATTTCCCGGAGTGGCATTCATGTACTCTATAAGTATATAAGTATTTAGCAATATTTAAAAATTATTAAAATTGATGAGGCACTCTTAATGATCTCATATTATGCACTGAATATTTTAATTAAAAAAATATTGGAAAAATATTGGTATGTAAAATAACTGTAGGGGTGTGTTTAGAAGCATTAAAAAAAAAAAAAAAAAAAAAAAAAATATTATATATTTCCCAGAGTGGCATTCATGTACTCTATAAGTATATAAGTATTTAGCAATATTTAAAAATTATTAAAATTGATGAGGCACTCTTAATGATCTCATATTATGCACTGAATATTTTCATAAAATAGACCCTGCCCATTATATATTTCCCGGAGTGGCATTCATGTACTCTATAAGTATATAAGTATTTAGCAATATTTAAAAATTATTAAAATTGATGAGGCACTCTTAATGATCTCATATTATGCACTGAATATTTTAATTAAAAAAATATTGGAAAAATATTGGTATGTAAAATAACTGTAGGGGTGTGTTTAGAAGCATTAAAAAAAAAAAAAAAAAAAAAAAAAAAGACAACAGCACGTGGTGTTCCCAAGCGGTCACCCATCCAAGTACTAACCACGCCCGACGCTGCTTGACTTCGGTGATCGGACGAGAACCGGTATATCAGCGTGGTATGGCCGTTGCCCATTATATATTTCCCGGAGTGGCATTCATGTACTCTATAAGTATATAAGTATTTAGCAATACTTAAAATTATTAAAATTGATGAGAGCACTCTTAATGATCTCATATTATGCACTGAATATTTTAATTAAAAAAATATTGGAAAAATATTGGTATGTAAAATAACTGTAGGGGTGTGTTTAGAAGCATTAAAAAAAAAAAAAAAAAAAAAAAAAATATTATATATTTCCCAGAGTGGCATTCATGTACTCTATAAGTATATAAGTATTTAGCAATACATAAAATTATTAAAATTGATGAGGCACTCTTAATGATCTCATATTATGCACTGAATATTTTCATAAAATAGACCCTGCCCATTATATATTTCCCGGAGTGGCATTCATGTACTCTATAAGTATATAAGTATTTAGCAATATTTAAAAATTATTAAAATTGATGAGGCACTCTTAATGATCTCATATTATGCACTGAATATTTTAATTAAAAAAATATTGGAAAAATATTGGTATGTAAAATAACTGTAGGGGTGTGTTTAGAAGCATTAAAAAAAAAAAAAAAAAAAAAAAAATATTATATATTTCCCAGAGTGGCATTCATGTACTCTATAAGTATATAAGTATTTAGCAATATTTAAAAATTATTAAAATTGATGAGGCACTCTTAATGATCTCATATTATGCACTGAATATTTTCATAAAATAGACCCTGCCCATTATATATTTCCCGGAGTGGCATTCATGTACTCTATAAGTATATAAGTATTTAGCAATATTTAAAAATTATTAAAATTGATGAGGCACTCTTAATGATCTCATATTATGCACTGAATATTTTAATTAAAAAAATATTGGAAAAATATTGGTATGTAAAATAACTGTAGGGGTGTGTTTAGAAGCATTAAAAAAAAAAAAAAAAAAAAAAAAAAAAGACAACAGCACGTGGTGTTCCCAAGCGGTCACCCATCCAAGTACTAACCACGCCCGACGCTGCTTGACTTCGGTGATCGGACGAGAACCGGTATATCAGCGTGGTATGGCCGTTGCCCATTATATATTTCCCGGAGTGGCATTCATGTACTCTATAAGTATATAAGTATTTAGCAATACATAAAATTATTAAAATTGATGAGAGCACTCTTAATGATCTCATATTATGCACTGAATATTTGAATATTTTAATTTTAATAAAAAAAAATATTGGTATATATACTTAAAATTATTAAAATTGATGAGAGCACTCTTAATGATCTCATATTATGCACTGAATATTTTCATAAAATAGACCCTGCCCATTATATATTTCCCGGAGTGGCATTCATGTACTCTATAAGTATATAAGTATTTAGCAATACATAAAATTATTAAAATTGATGAGAGCACTCTTAATGATCTCATATTATGCACTGAATATTTTCATAAAATAGACCCTGCCCATTATATATTTCCCGGAGTGGCATTCATGTACTCTATAAGTATATAAGTATTTAGCAATATTTAAAAATTATTAAAATTGATGAGGCACTCTTAATGATCTCATATTATGCACTGAATATTTTCATAAAATAGACCCTGCCCATTATATATTTCCCGGAGTGGCATTCATGTACTCTATAAGTATATAAGTATTTAGCAATATTTAAAAATTATTAAAATTGATGAGGCACTCTTAATGATCTCATATTATGCACTGAATATTTTCATAAAATAGACCCTGCCCATTATATATTTCCCGGAGTGGCATTCATGTACTCTATAAGTATATAAGTATTTAGCAATACATAAAATTATTAAAATTGATGAGGCACTCTTAATGATCTCATATTATGCACTGAATATTTTCATAAAATAGACCCTGCCCATTATATATTTCCCGGAGTGGCATTCATGTACTCTATAAGTATATAAGTATTTAGCAATATTTAAAAATTATTAAAATTGATGAGGCACTCTTAATGATCTCATATTATGCACTGAATATTTTCATAAAATAGACCCTGCCCATTATATATTTCCCGGAGTGGCATTCATGTACTCTATAAGTATATAAGTATTTAGCAATATTTAAAAATTATTAAAATTGATGAGGCACTCTTAATGATCTCATATTATGCACTGAATATTTTCATAAAATAGACCCTGCCCATTATATATTTCCCGGAGTGGCATTCATGTACTCTATAAGTATATAAGTATTTAGCAATATTTAAAAATTATTAAAATTGATGAGGCACTCTTAATGATCTCATATTATGCACTGAATATTTTAATTAAAAAAATATTGGAAAAATATTGGTATGTAAAATAACTGTAGGGGTGTGTTTAGAAGCATTAAAAAAAAAAAAAAAAAAAAAAAAAAAGACAACAGCACGTGGTGTTCCCAAGCGGTCACCCATCCAAGTACTAACCACGCCCGACGCTGCTTGACTTCGGTGATCGGACGAGAACCGGTATATCAGCGTGGTATGGCCGTTGCCCATTATATATTTCCCGGAGTGGCATTCATGTACTCTATAAGTATATAAGTATTTAGCAATACTTAAAATTATTAAAATTGATGAGAGCACTCTTAATGATCTCATATTATGCACTGAATATTTTAATTAAAAAAATATTGGAAAAATATTGGTATGTAAAATAACTGTAGGGGTGTGTTTAGAAGCATTAAAAAAAAAAAAAAAAAAAAAAAAAATATTATATATTTCCCAGAGTGGCATTCATGTACTCTATAAGTATATAAGTATTTAGCAATACATAAAATTATTAAAATTGATGAGGCACTCTTAATGATCTCATATTATGCACTGAATATTTTCATAAAATAGACCCTGCCCATTATATATTTCCCGGAGTGGCATTCATGTACTCTATAAGTATATAAGTATTTAGCAATATTTAAAAATTATTAAAATTGATGAGGCACTCTTAATGATCTCATATTATGCACTGAATATTTTCATAAAATAGACCCTGCCCATTATATATTTCCCGGAGTGGCATTCATGTACTCTATAAGTATATAAGTATTTAGCAATATTTAAAAATTATTAAAATTGATGAGGCACTCTTAATGATCTCATATTATGCACTGAATATTTTCATAAAATAGACCCTGCCCATTATATATTTCCCGGAGTGGCATTCATGTACTCTATAAGTATATAAGTATTTAGCAATACATAAAATTATTAAAATTGATGAGGCACTCTTAATGATCTCATATTATGCACTGAATATTTTCATAAAATAGACCCTGCCCATTATATATTTCCCGGAGTGGCATTCATGTACTCTATAAGTATATAAGTATTTAGCAATATTTAAAAATTATTAAAATTGATGAGGCACTCTTAATGATCTCATATTATGCACTGAATATTTTCATAAAATAGACCCTGCCCATTATATATTTCCCGGAGTGGCATTCATGTACTCTATAAGTATATAAGTATTTAGCAATATTTAAAAATTATTAAAATTGATGAGGCACTCTTAATGATCTCATATTATGCACTGAATATTTTCATAAAATAGACCCTGCCCATTATATATTTCCCGGAGTGGCATTCATGTACTCTATAAGTATATAAGTATTTAGCAATATTTAAAAATTATTAAAATTGATGAGGCACTCTTAATGATCTCATATTATGCACTGAATATTTTAATTAAAAAAATATTGGAAAAATATTGGTATGTAAAATAACTGTAGGGGTGTGTTTAGAAGCATTAAAAAAAAAAAAAAAAAAAAAAAAAAAAGACAACAGCACGTGGTGTTCCCAAGCGGTCACCCATCCAAGTACTAACCACGCCCGACGCTGCTTGACTTCGGTGATCGGACGAGAACCGGTATATCAGCGTGGTATGGCCGTTGCCCATTATATATTTCCCGGAGTGGCATTCATGTACTCTATAAGTATATAAGTATTTAGCAATACATAAAATTATTAAAATTGATGAGAGCACTCTTAATGATCTCATATTATGCACTGAATATTTGAATATTTTAATTTTAATAAAAAAAAATATTGGTATATATACTTAAAATTATTAAAATTGATGAGAGCACTCTTAATGATCTCATATTATGCACTGAATATTTTCATAAAATAGACCCTGCCCATTATATATTTCCCGGAGTGGCATTCATGTACTCTATAAGTATATAAGTATTTAGCAATACATAAAATTATTAAAATTGATGAGAGCACTCTTAATGATCTCATATTATGCACTGAATATTTTCATAAAATAGACCCTGCCCATTATATATTTCCCGGAGTGGCATTCATGTACTCTATAAGTATATAAGTATTTAGCAATATTTAAAAATTATTAAAATTGATGAGGCACTCTTAATGATCTCATATTATGCACTGAATATTTTCATAAAATAGACCCTGCCCATTATATATTTCCCGGAGTGGCATTCATGTACTCTATAAGTATATAAGTATTTAGCAATATTTAAAAATTATTAAAATTGATGAGGCACTCTTAATGATCTCATATTATGCACTGAATATTTTCATAAAATAGACCCTGCCCATTATATATTTCCCGGAGTGGCATTCATGTACTCTATAAGTATATAAGTATTTAGCAATACATAAAATTATTAAAATTGATGAGGCACTCTTAATGATCTCATATTATGCACTGAATATTTTCATAAAATAGACCCTGCCCATTATATATTTCCCGGAGTGGCATTCATGTACTCTATAAGTATATAAGTATTTAGCAATATTTAAAAATTATTAAAATTGATGAGGCACTCTTAATGATCTCATATTATGCACTGAATATTTTCATAAAATAGACCCTGCCCATTATATATTTCCCGGAGTGGCATTCATGTACTCTATAAGTATATAAGTATTTAGCAATATTTAAAAATTATTAAAATTGATGAGGCACTCTTAATGATCTCATATTATGCACTGAATATTTTCATAAAATAGACCCTGCCCATTATATATTTCCCGGAGTGGCATTCATGTACTCTATAAGTATATAAGTATTTAGCAATATTTAAAAATTATTAAAATTGATGAGGCACTCTTAATGATCTCATATTATGCACTGAATATTTTAATTAAAAAAATATTGGAAAAATATTGGTATGTAAAATAACTGTAGGGGTGTGTTTAGAAGCATTAAAAAAAAAAAAAAAAAAAAAAAAAAAGACAACAGCACGTGGTGTTCCCAAGCGGTCACCCATCCAAGTACTAACCACGCCCGACGCTGCTTGACTTCGGTGATCGGACGAGAACCGGTATATCAGCGTGGTATGGCCGTTGCCCATTATATATTTCCCGGAGTGGCATTCATGTACTCTATAAGTATATAAGTATTTAGCAATACTTAAAATTATTAAAATTGATGAGAGCACTCTTAATGATCTCATATTATGCACTGAATATTTTAATTAAAAAAATATTGGAAAAATATTGGTATGTAAAATAACTGTAGGGGTGTGTTTAGAAGCATTAAAAAAAAAAAAAAAAAAAAAAAAATATTATATATTTCCCAGAGTGGCATTCATGTACTCTATAAGTATATAAGTATTTAGCAATACATAAAATTATTAAAATTGATGAGGCACTCTTAATGATCTCATATTATGCACTGAATATTTTCATAAAATAGACCCTGCCCATTATATATTTCCCGGAGTGGCATTCATGTACTCTATAAGTATATAAGTATTTAGCAATATTTAAAAATTATTAAAATTGATGAGGCACTCTTAATGATCTCATATTATGCACTGAATATTTTAATTAAAAAAATATTGGAAAAATATTGGTATGTAAAATAACTGTAGGGGTGTGTTTAGAAGCATTAAAAAAAAAAAAAAAAAAAAAAAAAATATTATATATTTCCCAGAGTGGCATTCATGTACTCTATAAGTATATAAGTATTTAGCAATACATAAAATTATTAAAATTGATGAGGCACTCTTAATGATCTCATATTATGCACTGAATATTTTCATAAAATAGACCCTGCCCATTATATATTTCCCGGAGTGGCATTCATGTACTCTATAAGTATATAAGTATTTAGCAATATTTAAAAATTATTAAAATTGATGAGGCACTCTTAATGATCTCATATTATGCACTGAATATTTTAATTAAAAAAATATTGGAAAAATATTGGTATGTAAAATAACTGTAGGGGTGTGTTTAGAAGCATTAAAAAAAAAAAAAAAAAAAAAAAAAATATTATATATTTCCCAGAGTGGCATTCATGTACTCTATAAGTATATAAGTATTTAGCAATATTTAAAAATTATTAAAATTGATGAGGCACTCTTAATGATCTCATATTATGCACTGAATATTTTCATAAAATAGACCCTGCCCATTATATATTTCCCGGAGTGGCATTCATGTACTCTATAAGTATATAAGTATTTAGCAATATTTAAAAATTATTAAAATTGATGAGGCACTCTTAATGATCTCATATTATGCACTGAATATTTTAATTAAAAAAATATTGGAAAAATATTGGTATGTAAAATAACTGTAGGGGTGTGTTTAGAAGCATTAAAAAAAAAAAAAAAAAAAAAAAAAAAAGACAACAGCACGTGGTGTTCCCAAGCGGTCACCCATCCAAGTACTAACCACGCCCGACGCTGCTTGACTTCGGTGATCGGACGAGAACCGGTATATCAGCGTGGTATGGCCGTTGCCCATTATATATTTCCCGGAGTGGCATTCATGTACTCTATAAGTATATAAGTATTTAGCAATACTTAAAATTATTAAAATTGATGAGAGCACTCTTAATGATCTCATATTATGCACTGAATATTTTAATTAAAAAAATATTGGAAAAATATTGGTATGTAAAATAACTGTAGGGGTGTGTTTAGAAGCATTAAAAAAAAAAAAAAAAAAAAAAAAATATTATATATTTCCCAGAGTGGCATTCATGTACTCTATAAGTATATAAGTATTTAGCAATACATAAAATTATTAAAATTGATGAGGCACTCTTAATGATCTCATATTATGCACTGAATATTTTCATAAAATAGACCCTGCCCATTATATATTTCCCGGAGTGACTCTCACGAGATGTG
>NW_026088637.1:0-21040 GCF_022605725.1 Anthonomus grandis grandis | reverse complement strand
ACACATCTCGTGAGAGTGTAGGCTAAAACTTTGTTGTGGTTGTTATTATAGGGTACTTTCGGGAAACTTGCGTGGAATACTGGGATAGTCTATTGTCATATGTAACTACTGTATATGGTCCAGTAATTTTTCTTGGCAATAGCAATATTGACCACAATGTACCTAACAACTATTTTTTATGACTGTTTTATATCTTACGATTTTAGACAAACTATTGATAAATTCACAAGAATCACTGCTAACACAGAAAAAATTATAGACGTGATCTACACAAATAACTTTGATTATGTAACTTGTTCTGGAATACTTTTAGCTGACCTAATATCGGATCATATGACTATCTACACCACGTTTGCCTACGGGCTGCAAAAGCATCCGCCCAAGGTGGTAACTTATAGCGATTTTGGGAAGTTTAATGGTGATCTTTTTTCTGAGGATCTGGGAAGAGTGTGTTGGGATCAGGTATTCTATATGCCTGATATCGATCAAAAAATCAATTATTTAAACTATCAAATATTAAAACTATTTAATCAGCACGCTCCTCTTAGGACCTCAAGAATTACAAAAAAGAGTTGTCCTCGGTTAACTGATACAATAAAGGCAGTTATGAAAGATAGAGACAAATTTCTAAAAAAAATATGAAAATGTAATTGACTTTAACACATACAAATAACTGCGTAATGTAATAAGTAAAGCTATTAAGACGTGAACAAAATGCATTTTTGGAAAATTGTGAGACTAACAAAAATATAAAGTAGCTTTGGAAAACTCTTAAAAGTATGGATATTCAAATTTAAAATAAAAATAAAATTCATGTCAATTTTAAAAAAAAAACCTAATGATATAAATCAATATTTCTTTTCAGTCTTTAGTAACTCTAAAAACTGTACAGAGCATGCCTCGTTTATTAGGACTAATAAATTAAATAGAAAATGTAATCTTAAACTCCTTTACTTAAGATTAATAATCCCGAAGCATACTTCATACAATTTCCAAAATACTAGAAAGAGTAGTATATATTCAGCTTTATGAATATGCCTCCAAAAATATTCTCCTCCTCTAGTCCTCTAAGATCCTCTGCAGTCTGGCTTTCGAAAAGGGCACAGTAAAACGTCCGTATTATTAAATGTAATAGACGAGGTCTCGCGATGTAAACAAAGCTACAGTCTTAATTCTTTTGGATTTTTCGAAGGCTTTCGACACTCTGGCTCATGATTTGCTTTGTGCCAAGCTCGAATACTATGGCCCTGATCCGACTTGCATTAAGTTTTTTATTAATTATTTGAGCGACCGGTATCAGAAAGTCGTGATTGGGTATATGGTGTCGGATTTGGTGCGCATTACTTCTGGAGTGTCACATATCAATATTCAAAGAGAAATAACCTTGTGCTTAATGCCAAAAAATGCTTAGGTTAAACTTTTTGTCATCCAAAGTACCGAGAAATGATAGAGAGCATTACTAATCTAAACATAAATTCTGAAAAGCTTACATATGTGAGCAGTGCTAGAAATCTTAGGCTTATGGTTGATAATAACCTAAATTTCCGCGAACATGTCTCTTTTGTTACTAAAACATGCTATGCTATTTTAAGATCACTATATAGCAATATTCACATAATTAATCATCATTGATTACTGCTATTTGGTATATTATGCCTCTTTAGACTTACTTACTAAAAATACATTCCAGAAAATTTAAAAGACTTGTTGTAGATTTGTTTGCGGAATAAGAAAGTACAAGCATGTTTCTGAAAAACTGGTTGAGCTAGAATTGCTTAAAGTTGATAAATTGCATATCCTATGCCTATTCAATTTTTATATACCTACTAATTCTTTCCACATCACCCCAATATTTCGCTATAATGCCCACAACGTTGCCTTAAAATACAGTTATAGATTTAGTATACCTCGTTTTCGTCACGCATTTTTTAAGAATAGTTTCTCATACATCGATCCGTCTACCTATAACTCGCTAAATGATAACTTTAAGAATATGAGCCTATTGAAGTTCAAGAAATCGATTAAATCCTTTCTTCTATCTAGTGAATAGTTACTACCTGCTATGTGTATTGTATTTCTTATAATTGGTTGTTTTAGATATATGACTCACGAATATCGGTCACGTTTAGCTAAAAATATTATTTACCTGCTTAATAATATTTTATTTTATGAGTGTTGTTGCGTGTTAGATTTAATTTAATTTTAATCTTTGACTTTAAACATGATAAAGTTTCTCTATGTTAGACTTAGTTAATGGTTAAGTAGAGTAGCTATGTAAAGCTTAACTTCGCCTTTTTTTGTCAAACATATATGTTTACAAGAATAAAGACATTTATTATTATTATTATTATAATTATTATTATTATTATTATTATTATTATTATTATTATTATTATTAACACTGCTAAGCATATTGTGTATCTTCTCTGTAATAACAATAAAGAAAACTCCAAATCAAGGTTTCACAAGTATGTAACTGAATGTTATAGGTCAAACCGAACAAAACACATATTTCGCCTATTACGCTACATTATGAAAACAAAACTTGTCGTTTGACGAACAAGTTTCAATTATACAGGGTGTTACTTAAAGGTATGTCATAATTTAAAAGGGACATTCCTAGACCGATTTTAAGTCGAAAAGTTCATATAAACATGTGTCCTAAAATGCTTGGTTTTTAAGATACAGGGTGTTAAAGTTTTATTTTTTTTTCGATTTATGATTTATTTTTATGATTTTATCTTAATTATCAATCAATTATAAACAAAAAATTCCTCCATGACTTTTGCCGTAAATCTTACCGTTTGGGTGTAATCGTTAATTAAAAAAACGTCTTTTATGCATCGTTAAAAATTATGGAAATAAATCAAGTTAGCTTTGCTCGTAACATTATGACACTTGCGTTAGTGATTATTCTTGACACTTTGACAGTTTCTTTTTAATACCCTTTGGATCTTAAAACGTGAATTGTACTAGTTAAAAAATGATAGATTATTCTAATTTGTAAATGACGCAAATGCATTTCCTTTATGGACTTGCCAATGGTAATGCTATGGAGGCGCGGCGTTTGTATCAAGAAGGGTATCCTAATCGTGCTGTCCCAGATAGAAGAATATTTATAAGCATTCATCGTTGTCTGGCTGAATCTGGGAGTTTTAAGGCTAATTCTGCCGAGGGAAGGCTCCGTACAGTTAGGATACCGGCAGTTGAAGAGGCTGTCCTACATGCAGTCGAAGAGAATCCGACCACAAGTACACGTAAAATTGGTATGGTATTGAACATCTGCTACAAGACGGTATGGGAAATTTTAAGGGATTCTTTATTATATCCTTTTCACATACAAAGGATTCAGGCATTGCTTCTTAGAGATTATGAACCGCGTACGCAATTTTGTAGATGGTATCTCCAAAAAGTAACACAAAATCCTCAATTTGGTGGGAACATCTTGTTTACGGACGAAGCTAATTTCTCCAAAAATGCAATAATCAATTTCCATAACAATCATTACTGGGCTCAAGAAAACCCTCATGCGATTACAGAGACACATTTTCAGGAACAATTTTCAATAAACGTTTGGATCGGTATCGTATCCGATCATTTAATTGGACCATCTTTTTTACCAGGACGCCTTAACGGACAGAATTATTGTAATTTTCTCTAAAATGATTTGCCTTTGCTTCTCGAAGATGTTCTTCTTCAGTTACGGCAACAACTTTGGTTTATGCATGATGGTGCTCCAGCCCACTTTAGCATATTGGCTCGTGAGCATTTAAATAGAGTCTACCGAAATAAATGGATAGGCCGTGGAGGACCACAGTTTTGGCCACCTAGATCACCTGACTTAAATAGCCTAGATTTTTTTTTGTGGGGACACCTAAAAATATAGGTTTATCAGACACCAATTGTGACATTAGAAGAACTAAGAAATAGAATTATTGACGGATGTGAAATTATACGAACACACCTGGAATTTGCGAAAGAGTTCGTGATTCTATGAGAAGAAGAACAGAAGCCTGCATAGAGGCAAGAGGTAGTCATTTCCAACATTTGTTGTAAAGTATGTATGTATGTATTGTGTTTAATTGTTGTTGCTTTTTGTTCACCAGTTTGTAAAAAATAGCTTGAAAATACATATTTGAAAAATGTACCTAATAAAAACTGAAAATAAAATCAAACTTAACACAATCAAAAATAATCATTAATGTCAGTGTCATAATGTTTACAACAACAAAAAAACAGTTGCTGGCAACGAGAAAAGCTAACTTGATTTATTTCCATAATTTTTAAAGATGCATTTTATGCATAAAAGACTTTTTTTTAATTAACGAGTACACCCAAACGGTAAATTTACAGCAAAAGTCATCAGAGAAATTTTTTGTTTATAATTAATTGATAATTAAGATAAAATCATATTTTTTTTCGTAAGTCAATGGCGTAGTATTTTTTTTGTAAAATTGTATTAAAAATTCATCATAGCTACGCCACTGGTTGCTAAAAAAAAGTAGGTGAACATCTAAAAAATGTGTTTTTATACCATAATATCCTGTGCCAAAATTCAGTTCAATATTTTAAACTGTATTTGAAAAATTTATTAAAAACGAAAAAAAAATAAAACTTTAACACCCTGTATCTTAAAAACTAATCATTTCAGGACCCATGTTTATATGAACTTTTTGACTTAAAATCGGTCCAGGAATGTCCCTTTTAAATTATGACATGCCTTTAAGTAACACCCTGTATACTTATAAAACGTTGACTTTTAGTTTTGACCTTCGATTTTTCTTTATTGTAACTATTAAAACGTAGATCTTTTTGTAAATAATGGACTTTTTCTTAGAATTCAGTATAATTGTTTATGTTTTTAATATTTTTGCAGGCTTTGGTAGAAATTTATGTTTCAGAGGTTTCTTTAGCTGCCGATTTAATAATGCGAAGTGGTATACAATATCGCGATGAAGTGCCTAATTTGCGGATTAAGGTTTGTTTTCAGGAATGTTTCCTATTTCCTTTGCTTCACTTTTTTTGCATATTTTTTAGCTTTTCTTCTTCTCTCTGCTTTTTTTTATTACATTATACATACTGTAAAATTTGGGAGAGGAAGTCCATGTTCTTAATAAGTGATCCAGTCTTTCAAAGCCTCTTGAACTCTACGAATCTGATGAACCCTTCTGTTTTCTTTGTAATTACAAAAAAAAGCTCCAAAAGTTAAGGTCTCGCAAGTATGTCATTGAAAGTTGTAGGTCAAACTGAATAAAACATGTCTTTCGCCTATCGGCTACATTATCAAAACAACACTTTGTTTGACGTATAACTTTCAATTATATACCCTTGACCTTAAGTTTTGACCTTATCTGTACTTGATATTTACTTGATTTTGATTCTTTTGTATTATCTACCAGTGCCTATGTGAATTGTTAACGTCTCATTCTCAGTGTTTAATGGTTTTTTAAATATGTATACCAGTTTTCCGTTTTTTCCGTTATCTTAAACCTTTGTACAGGGTGTCCCATTTTCATGCGTTTTACGGGATATCTCGCTTATGCGTAAAGATAGAAACCTGCAGTTTTCGCGACAGTTTGCTACTTTTTTATGAAACTTAATATGCCGTTGTCAAAACTTTGACAGCTGTCATAGTTTTTAATCTACAGGGTCTTTTTAAAAATTTTATATTTTTCGAACACTCCTCGTATCTTTGTTACTGTAAAACATATTGAAAACGTAAAAAACAGTTTTGATAGAATACTTTCCGTATATAGAATTTGATTCCGGTATTTATTTTATTGTTAAGAAAAAAAAAATATAGTTTTCTTAAATGGAGTATATTTATAGACCCTTAAATTGGTCGTATTTTACTCTTTTTAAATATATAACACTATGCACTTTTTTTCAAAAATAGGCAAATAAATAACGATTTTAGAAATTTAATTAATCGGCGAGTTTAACCAAAGTTTACAGAATAGAATACATTTATATACATACATAATATTTTATTCTGTAAACTTTGGTTTAACCTTTTTCAATTAATTGCTTTCAGATCCGTATTCGACTATTTAGCTATTTCACACTAGAAGAGCATACTAGCACTTATTTTGTGAACTAGTTTGAAAGTGATTTTTAACTGCTTTTTATTGGATGCAGAAAGTTTTAGGTCTCCAATATACAATAAATAGTTAATTGTTTAATTCTGACTGGAGGTTTTTATGTTGAAAAAGTAATTTCTTTAAAGACTATTTTGGTAGATTTTGAGGATCTCAACAAAAGAATTATTTTGACTTAATTTGCTGGATTTGTTTTCTCTAGTTCTAGATACAAGAGAAATGTCTTGAATTAAGTCTTCTCTTTTATTATTGTATTAGTTCTGGAAAAATGTCTGTCAGATCAAATAATGGAGTATTTTTAGCAAAATAACTTATTTAATGAGGAAAATAACCTGGGTAAACTGCATATGATGGTTGACATCATGAATGCGTAATCTTTTGCAAGGCAATTTGTCTGTATCCATCATGGTTCCATTTAGAAAAACTTTGGTCTTATAACTTTAATGACAGCATTTAATTTTTATTATAATAACTAGTAGTAAAAGAGTTCGGTGCAAGGATGTATTTAAGGGCTCGATTCTTAGTCCAATATAAGATTTGCGAATATATTTAATTTATTTTATATATTTAATGAGCACAGCAGAAATATAGTTTATTCTAATAAGCTGTGACAAAGAACCCTTTGTGTAGTTCTTAATCCAAGAGCACAATGGGATCCGAACATTGAGTGCATTGCTTCGAAAATGAATAAAAATGTCTTTTGTCGTCGGTTCCAGTGTATCTCAAGAATATAAATTACCTAAGAATTACCTATTTTGTCACTTTTCTTCCACAGCAAATGTTAATTACTTATTTTGTATCTATTGATTATAACGTATATATATTACCCTTGTAGTTATTAACATGAACAAGTAATTCGAATTTGAAAAAGTTTTCAAGGATTTTCTGAAAAATTAACTGGTTTGCACTGAGCACATTTGGTAGAATAATAACTTTTTATCTTCCACAAATATAGATGTATTTTGTATCAAATTTTAAGATATAGGACCATTTATCCCAATACTTTTATTCCATTTATCGCAACAATTCGTGTTTTGTAAATCATCAAATCTATTTCTCTACTTAAAGATTTTCTAGAGCAATAAAAGTTTACATCACGTTACAAATACACAAAAACCCTAAAATCTCTTATTAATTTTTATAATTTTCTAATTAATAATTTAAAAACAAATTTTCTATCTATTTTCTCACTTTCCTAATCCTAAACAAAAAATTACAAGTTACAGGTCATTCGATTTTCATTATCAAAATAAAACAAAACACACCCTGTCCTATATACAAACAACGTTTACCCACGTAAGCACTAAATGCTATGATTCATTATAAAAAATTAAGATCGTAAGAAAAATTTCTAAGAAACTTTAATCCAAAACACCACCGCTTCATTAAAAATAAAGCGAAAAACCTATTTTCTTGAGCAATATGGCCGAACTCGGCTGTAGAGCAAAGCTATAGATATTTAACTTGACATTCACTCCCTATTAGTATTTATTATTAAAAGATAAAATAACTTACCAAGCACTAAATGATAAGTTTTTCTGCAAATATTCCTGTTTGTTACAAAAAAAACACCGAAATTACCACAACAGTAGGCTCTAACCGAAACAAAAACGAAACGATCTAAATATGGCCGTACGCGAGAACAAACGAAAATCGTGTCTGTCACCTACTGCGAGCGAAAGCAGGGAAAAGGCACCTCCCTGCTTCGAAAGCACAAAAACACAAGAACAAATTAAACGTTTTTTTCAGTCCAGATGCCTGTGTCAGACCTTAAACTCGATTTCCTGATAATTTTTCCCTGCCTGGAAAATGGCTATCAGGACAAATTCTGGAATTGCGCGGTGGAGTCGGAATACGCAGAAATTTTAGGGCAAGATCGACGGACGGTCGCCGTTTTGGCAGTGGGGGATGATAGGGGAATACAGGGAAAATGGAAATGGGGAAAAGGGGTCGTGAACCTTGGGCCTTAAAGGATTTGTCCGCTATATTATTGTTTGGTTGTTAGATTAAACTACTGTTTATACTTCGTGTCTCTGGACAAAGTTAACATAAAGTGTAAATTTCAGAAACTAAATTTAGCTGATATTGGAGCTCCTAAGGCCTAAAGTTAAGATGTTAAAAACCAGGTTAATTTAGCTCATTTTTGGAAGTAATTTTGCCAAATTTATGCGCGAAAAAAACGTTTACTAAATGATGCTTTTTATAAAAAGAAATACGACAGATAAGGTTTTGTCATTTTTAAAATTTTTATTGGTGATTAGGGTAGGTATTATTTTTCATTAGCATTATTACTTTAAGACTAAAGTTTCCTATGAGCATAGGTCTGAAAACGCTTCACTAGCGTTCTACAGGGTATTAACATTTAAAAAAAAAAACTATTTAACTTCGGACCTATTTTTATTTTATATTATATTCACTGTTTAATATAGATCATATAGATTCATTGTTCTATTAACATTCTGCATATGAAAAAATCTAATGAGAATATATCAGGTGACCTCAATCGGATCTTCCCATGCAATCCATCTGTGGGAAACGTTGAATTAAGGAATTGTACTAATAAGTCATTATCAATGTAATTAAGTCAAAAGTCAAAGTCAAGTCAAAATATACTTTATTTGCTAAGTTTACAAACTTATGCTAAAAGCTTCCCAATCCTAGAATTTATATTACTAGTAGTTATTTGGTTATACAGGATACAGAATCGATTTAGATTGTATATAGGAGCATATTTTATATAAGCAAAGAAAAAACTAAAAAATAAGAAAAGAAAAGGCAAGAATTAACATAAAACAAGAGTAATAAAAAAAAATCTGATCAACAGATATATAATTCATTTTAAATATTAAATAAGGCCTTAAAATACTCTTCAATGCTGTAGTAAGCTTTTGGTAAGATTAGTTTCTTCAGATCCCTCCTAAATTTTTTAAGGTCTGTAACAGTCCTAATTGAAAAAGAACATGATTAAATATTTTACGACTAAAAAATATAAGAGAGTTTCTCGTAAGTGAGGAGGTGGGGATTGGAAGAGATAAGTAGTTTACTTGACGAGTATTATGACTGGTGCCGAATGGTGGACTAACGGACTTATGTATGAGTGTAACAGTTTTCAATATAAAGAGTGAGAAAACTGTTAAAATTCTTTCAGCTACAAAAAGAGGTTTACAAGAGACTCTCAGACCAACACCACACAAATACCTTAATCCTCTTTTCTGAATAGTAAATATAATGTTAAGGAGTCCCTTGGAGCATAAACCCCAAAATGGCAACCCATAACGGATACGAGAGTCTATTAAGGCAAAATAAACTGATCGAGCAAACAACCTCTCCAACTCATGCCTGGCAACCCTAACTGCAAAACAACCAGAAGAAAGTTTAGCAGCGAGGCCCAAAACATGATTGTCAAACCTTAAACTCTCGTCAATGAAGAGGCCGAGAAATCGACAATAATCCACACCGTGTAGTGGGCTCTGCTCATCAAACAAACTCAACACTCAACATTATACTTAAAGCACAGAATAAAAGTCTTATCAACATTGAATACAAGCTGATTGGAGATGCATCACTCTTTAATTTTGTTAAGGTCCTCTACTATAAGAGATCTAACTACTTTTTGTTCTTTATTATGCCACAGAATTGTAGTATGATCGGCAAACTGAACCACTAGTCCATGCAGTGGTAGATAGCTTAAGTCATTAACGTATAATAAAAATAAAATAGGACCTAACACTGATCCTCGAGGTTCACCACATTTAAGGTATGCTATCTCTGAAAAAAAACCAGATGCAACCACCCTCTGGGTGCGACCAGACAGGTATGACTTTAACCACCTCAAAGCCACTCTTCTAAATCCGTAAAAATCAAGCTTTGACAGCAGTATTCCATGATTCACACAATCGAAGGCCTTGGACAGATCAAAGAACACCGCTGCTGCAGCCTCCTTGGAGTTCATAGATAGATACATATTTTCCAAGAATCTGAAAATGGTATCCTGGGTACCATTAGATGACTAAAATCCATACTGATTAGGGGACAGCACATTGTATTTGGTCAAAAAGAGACAATTCTCTTTTTTGCAAGCCGCTCAAGAACCTTGGAGAAGGTAGACAAAATTGGGCCTATTGATAAGAAGTTAGAGGGTCAGTCCAAGCTACCACGTTTATGAAGAGGGATAATTATAGCTTTCTTTAAACAGGATGGGAACTCGCCCTGAAGCAACGAGTGATTGATTGCCCAAACCAAAGCACCTAAAGCGCTCGCAGGCAGAAGTGACAGTAGACGTGAAGAGATACCATCGGAACCCGAAGACCTATGATTCTTCAAACACTGAATTGTTTCAAGGACCTCGGTGGCATCTACAGGGTGGCTGAAGAATGATTGATTGATAGCATTTTGATTAAGATACTGCAATGGATCGCCGTTACTGGGAACTGCTTCCAGTAACTTCTAAGCAATATTAGAAAAATAGTCATTGGAATCATCGGGCCTTAAGTCCGGTTCAACCAACCGCCGACGAGAAGACTGCCTACATTCGTTAATGATTGACCAACTTTCCTTCTGTCTATTACTGGCCGAGCCTAAGCGCTCATTGTAATACAGTTCCTTTCTGACTTTTATCAGACGCCTATAAATTTTCCGATAATCCTAAAACTAAGACCTGATGAATTGATTGTCAATAGAATTGAGAAGTGTTGCTAAGAATCGCAAATATTGGACAGATGTCTAATCCCGCGGTGATCCATGGTTTTCGTCTCTTGGATTTAAGCCTAACCAAGGGAAAGCAGATATTTATTACGCAATGTATAATAAAAGGAAGAAAATGGTTGTGGAGCAGCCTGAATTGTATTCCAGTTAACAGACGAAATGGATTAAAAAATCAAATTCAAATTGTTCCTACTAAATACTCTCCCAATGCAGCGGCCAGATTTGTTTTTAAAGTTACCAGTGAATTGGACATATAAACCCTCGTGATACGATATACCCACTGAACAGGTAACACCGTCCAAATTACTGCAGAAATAATCAATAGTGGTCGATAAAGGACGAAATACGAGTAGGAGTGGGTGCATTAACATGCATGGTGAGTGCATATGATTTGAAGATTCCATCAAGAGAAATTCTTTGCGGTAAGGAAACCTCTGCATAATTAATAGTAAAATCTCCAGCTAAAGTAACACGCGAGTGAAAAAGGAAGCTGGGACAGAAGAAAATCTAACCTGTCAAGAAACACACTGATATCCCTAGAGGGCAGGCTGTACAAATAGCGTACATATTAAACAATTTACAAAAACACACCGAACATTCAAAAATCCGTTCAATTGAGGCATCAGCAAACTTATCAACAGTACAGAAAAAATTTTGAAAACGTCTCCTAATTAGAACAGCAGTTCTCCTTTTGCGGAGAGTTTTGTCTATAATAAACTGACAGTGGTACATACTCATCAATACAAAAACATCAGAAAAATTAAAATTAGCAAGCAGAAGTTGCTTTAATTTTGATATTGCAGCTGAATGAAAGGGAGCTTTAACCTTTACGATCTCATCTATAAAAAAGAGTCAGAACCAGTCACACCCTCAAACGCAGTTCCCACGCTTTCCACAAAATTAGGTGATCTATTTAGCACCTAAAGCTTAGAATTATGCAGTGGGTTTAGAAAATATTTTTTTATGTGACTATGTGATATACAAGCCAAATCAGCAAAATGATTAGCATAATTGCATTCAAGTATTCGACTTAGATCAATGTTGTTCTTATGGAAAGCTTTATATAATGACAGATTGCTATTATATACAACACTGCAACTTAGTCCAAAACAAGTGCTTGTCATAATAAGGAAAGTAGTGTTTTTACAGGTAATGATAAAATCGTTAAAAATAGATGTAGGAGAATATGTTCCATTCAACCACAAGATCACCAAATCGTTCTTGGTAAAATTGGAAGCAAGAGCTGAAGCGGTTAGTACCAAATCACGAGTCAAGCAACCAGGTTTTAGAAAACATTGAATGGCCCATTTTGTTAGGTATAAGCTTAAGAAAAAATCTCTTATATCTTTCAGCCACAAACAGAAGCTTTGGACGATGATCAAAAAATTATTTGACTCGTTAGTCACCAGATTAAAGTTTTATTGTTGCAATAAAATTGTTTTTTATTTTTTTGACGTCCGATCTCTGGAATCGTACTCAATGAGTACGCGTCAATAACAATTACTCAAATCCAAAACCTATCATTTCTGGAGCTCCTTAAGAATCACTCTGGGAATCTCTTTTGTTCTTGTTTCATACGTGTACCAGTACGCTGAATGTACTCAGTTAATTCATAATTTTGGTCCTGATGATATAGAACAGGCTTCTGAAAATGAAAAAAAACTTAATTTACATTTATTTTGGTAATAACCGGCTTACTTTTGCTGAGAGCGTCAAGATTCTTGGTTTAACTATTCATTCTTCTCTAAGCTTTCAAGGACATATTAGTGATGTCTTACAGAGGTATTATTTTCGTATAGGGTAAACTACCCAATGCTTGGCACTTTAAATAATGAAGAAGTTCTATCTTTACGTCCGATTTTTAAACCTTTTAATTATTTCTTCTTAATATTAAGGTAAATTTTTTGAACCGTCAAAGATACTATTTTCGAAAAATAAAAAATTTTTGTAGTAAAAAAAATCATATTTATTATAATTAAATAAAACTGGAAAAGGGACCAATTGCCCAATGATTGGCACCCACATTTGCCCAATTATTAGTACCTCTGTTTTTTTTTTCAATTTGTGCGCTTAACAATAATAAGCCTTTATCATAAATAAAAAACCTAATTTTAGGTTCTCTTCATTATAACAAAGTTTTTTTAAAAAAAAGTTATAGGTACATATTTTGGATTTAAAAAACAAACATTTTTTTATATTACCTGCAAAAATCATCGGATTCGTCAATATATAGTTAAATATATAGTTTATTCTTTTTGTAAATTACTTTAAAAATATAATTTTGCACAACTTTTACGGATTAAAAATTTGATTAATATGTACTACCCCATATTATAACACAATACGAGAGCAACGGCTCTACTAAATATTTGTAAATAAATAGATTAAATTACTTAGAAAAGAGAAATAAAATACCTAATATCTCTCGAAGCATATATAATTAATGAATCAACCTACGGAGTTTACCGTAAAGGTAATCAATATGATCATTTCTTACGAGATAATTGACAAAGTGAGCGAAAAAAAAAACAAAAATTTTGAATTAAAAAAATTATTTTATATTTTCTTTTTTATCTTTCTTTTTATTTATTTGGTTTCGAGTAACTCTTTTATTTGGATTATCTTCGTCCTGAGTCTCAGTTTAAGATTGCTTACGTTTATTATTTGCTACTTGTTGGCTTGTTTGCTCTTTGGAAGTTTCTCGAACTTTCTATAAAAATGTAGTATACAAATTTAGTTTAGTGAGTACTGATTACTTTTTAAAATTATTAATCTAGATAATGTCCAAGGTATATTTTTTTATTAAAATTTAGGAATATTTTTATTTATCGTATATACACTATCGCTATATGTAGAACTACTTTTTAAAAACAATAAATAAACATATTTACTGCCAAAATATTTAGGAATTCAGACATAAATAAGACTTAGCATTTAACAAATACCATGATCGGAATGTTTTTGTTTAACTTGTCGTAAGAGACCACAGGCTTTGATGATAATTTTGTTGGTTTTTAAGCAGTCCATATATAGAGCAACTAAATTTTATTTGAAATTCTGTTCAGTCCCGTTTGTACTCTTCAGATAATCTGTGGTGAATGTAATAATATAAAGACTTAAAATGCCAAATTTGTCAGTGCAAATAAAGGAAAGGATTATGAAAAAAATAAGAATTGGAGAAAAGCAGTCTAAATTTCAATAAATCAATAATATCCAGAACTGTTTTTTATTTTAATAGAAAGGGTACTTTGGAAGGAGCTCCAAAAAGTGGCAGAAAAAGAAAAGCTGATGGTGTGGTGGATAAAAAAATAAAGAGATTGGTTGTGCAAGATTTCTTTATTAGTGCTTCTCGAGTTAAGCAACAGTCAGGACTTGTTTCAATATCGGTAAGCACTACAAAACGAAGACTTAAGGAATCTAGATTACATGGCAGAAAGTCCGCAAAGAAGCCGTTTATCTCAAAGAAAACCAAAGAGTCTAGACTTCGATTCGCAAGAGAGCATCTTAACTGGACTTATCAAAAATGGAAAACAGTAGTATTTTCAGATGAAAGTCGATTTAAACTATATAGATCCGATGGTATTTGCTGGGTTAGGAAGTATACGCGACTCACCATAAAACACGGTGGTGGTGGCATTATGGTTTGGGGTTGGTATGGGTCCATTGGTGAAAATTGAAGGTGTTATGGATATAGATGTTATAGATCATAGGATATACCAAAACATATTGGGAAGTCATCTGCTACCATAGGCAGAAAACAACATGTGCTTAAGATGGGATTTTCAACATGACCACGACCCAAAACACACATCAAAATTAGTTAAAAATTGGTTAAGTGTTAATAAACTTGATGTTATGCCTTTTCCAGCCCAAAGCCTAGATCTCAACCACATTGAGAATTGCATCAGGAATTCAAAATATCTGGAAAGCAATTTCTTAGGACTATTGATGGACTATTAAAATCAATGGAAAAAAGGTTTAAAGCAGTTATTAGAAATAAAGGATATGCTACCAGAAACTAAATAAAATGTAAATTAATTTAAAAGAAATAATTTAAATTTAAGTTTTCTTTGCTCTACTTGTGACCTACTTGTGATATTATTAAAAAAATTATCATTAATGTATAACAGAAGGTGATAATATTATAAGGTGAATAATAAAAAATAAAATTATTTTCATAAAACATATAAAGGGTGTTCCTTAAAGACGTGCTAATATTTAAGAGAGTGATTTCTGGACACATTTTCAGAAAAAAGTTCTATGAACATATGTCCTAAACGTCTTCATTTTATACAGGTTGTTAAAATTTAAAAAAAAATCAGTTTTTAAATAATAACTTAAACAATAGTGTAGATATTTTTATGAAATTTATTACAGTTATTTTATGCATCAAGCCGCATTTTTTTGATATGCAAAAAAAATTTTCTCTCCCAGTGGCGTCCCTACAGGTCTCCTATTAAATATGTTTAGTGAAAAAATACTATGCCACTGCTTTTTCTTAAAATAAAAATTATTTTTAAGATCCTTAATTACTTTTTAGCAAATTTGATGTCTTGTTTTTTTTTCGTTCGACGCATGGTTTTCGCTTAAAAAAATAAAAACAATTTTACTTCCCTAAAAATCTGGTGCGGTGTGAAAATGTTTGTTCGTCGATTGCAAGCAAACTGAGGGATCATATTTATTACAAGAAGTATGAAAAGTTAAAAAATTTAAGAAATACTCATGTTTTTAATGCATTTAAAAAAAGGAAATGGGAGTAAAAAAATGCCGTAACGAGTCTTTATTTAACGCAATTAAGGTTATGGATTAGTTTTATTTTATGTGGGTGGTATTTTGCTTGTTTTAAAATTTTCTTTATTAATGGCTTTATAATTTCATTATCTAAATTGGGTTGATTTATGAGGATTTAATTTCACAGACCGAACGTCATTTAGTATTCTCAGACAATCAATGTCGATATGATCTGAGAAGGCCTTTTCCATATCCCACTTTCCTAAATTTCATTAAAAATCGTGATATTTGGGTGTTCGGTTACTGAGTATTAACCAATTGGCAAAGCTCTTGCTGAATCCTAATACTTTCATACGTTCACCACAGATTAGTTAGCATTTGTAGACTCTGAGTTTTTCTTTACTTTGATATTTTTTAGGAATATTACAGAAGATGTGCCTTAGGTCAAAATAAAATACTGACTACCAGATTCAAGCTTTACCTAAATACACTTTCCTATATATTACTAGACTTACAAACAAAACTAGGCGACTTGTAACAAAACAAAAAAATAGACCATCCAACTAATCATTACAAATGTAAAGATTTTTTGTCTAGATTCATCTGGGATTGTTTCAGTAGGCTAGAAATAAAATCAAATGTTACTATGTATTACCAAAATACAAGGGCGATAAGAACTAAAACGAAGACATGTCACAAAAATTTACTATCTTAAGATTAGGCTAGCTGAGTATTGGTTTTGTGAGTCTGAACTCTTTGATGTAACGTATGGTTTCTCCTGATCCTCCCGATGAACAAAAGTCCGGGTCTCTCCTACTAATCAATTAGGAGGGACCGTAGTCCAATATCAATTGTAATATGGAGAGCATACTTTTAAAGGTTAGACATAAAAAAAAAATTATTTCTGTATCTGTTGTTAAGAAATTTATGATATTCTGTTGTCCGTTGGAACAACAAAATTATCATGTTATTGTTGTTATTTTAGTATTCCTATACTTAACTTATGTAAAGAAAAATTAGGTTAATAGAATTAAAAAAATAGGAACCGTTGTCTTAATTTGATAGTAATAAACATGGTAACACATGTAATTAAATCGATCGATAACTGATATAAGAGAACTCGTATCAACCCGCTTCGAAATGTGATCTGACACTTTCAGATAACAGTAATAATCAAATATACTACTAGTTTAAACATACAAGTTCTTTAAAAGTATCTTCAACTGTATGATTGCATGGATAAAGCTAAATCTAATAGCTTATAAAAGTAGAACAAATTCCTTCATTCTTTCAAATATATTTAAAAACGACAAAAGTACAAATTACTTAAATGTAAGGAGTATTATTAGGTTACAGATATAACAAAGTATAAAATAGCACTTCAAAATAATATTAATATCGACCCATAGTCATGTTAGTCTTTTGTCAAAAGCAAATCAGGTCGTAAGAGAGTACCTGAAAATATAAAGGCCCACTTATAGAGACCCTAAACTACCAAGTGATGTGACCTAGATAAGATCGGATTCCTGCTTATATTAATCATAAAGCTCTGGCTGATTATTTTGTCTCCCGTCTAACCCATATTTTTAACCTATTAATAAAGCAAAACACCTTTTCTAAATAAAAAAAAATAGGTTAACGAAGAATGTCAAACTCAGAATGTGCTTCCAAGGCATTTGATAAAAGTAAGCGTAATGTTTAATGTCTGTAATTCTAACAAAAGATAGAATTACAGAATTTGCCTGACAAAACATAAAAGAAAAAGGTGGAGTTTACTTAAGTAATTGTCAGTTCTCATTAATATTCACACATATTCAAACATTTTGCCCGCCATTATGGCTAAAGATTGACGTCTTCATATCCCATAAATAAACCTAAAATAGCAATTTTGTAAGCTCTGGATATGTTGGGTTAGTGCTCCTGTAAGACAAGGACCATTTTAGCATAGTCAAAGATTAAAAGGACAAGAGAGCTACATAGATTTTTTTTAAGATTCAAGTTTAATACATATTTTGAATTATATATTAATTTCATTTTTTAAAACGTTTTTTTTTACATTTGTTAACCTGCTTTTCAAACTTTAGTAGACTATCTAACTAAACACTAAAGTTTACTATATCCCGGGAAGAAATAAATCCACCATCAATAAAGAGTCTTAAGCCATATTTTAGCGAGTAAGCGGTTTTAAGCGGCTTTAAGCGTCTTTAAGACATCTCATTCGAGCGATCAAGTCATGACGTCACCGTATAAGGCGCTTTAAGCGTTTGTTAGCGGTCTCCCGAGACCGCTAATAAACTCGATATGTCAAAGTCAAAGGGAAGCTATACAAACAATAATAAACAATAAATATTTATATCATTTTTTTGATATTTTTTTAGAGTAGAAGCATTATATTTCTTAGTATTAGTTTTATTTATTTTATATTAATGTCTCATATATATTAACAGTTTAGTTTTTAGTTTTTATATATATTAACAGTTTAGTATTTAGACTAAAAATGTTTTGAAAACTTAGACAAATGGGTGTTTTCATGGTTTAGGTCAGTCTCCAAAGCGAATGCAATACCGATGAAAGGTATAGCTAATATTTACTAATATTTAGACTCTGACAGCTGTTAGACATGACGTCATTCGAGCGCAACCAAATGATGACGTAACGCTTAAGACATTGTAAGGCAACCCAGTAAGACGCTTACTCGCTAAAATATGGCTTTAATTTATCTTGATCTTATCTCCTACAATCTTGACCCTGAAACAAAATAGCACAACCAATGCACTTACGAGGACTTACAAAGCCTCAAACCATGATCTCTGGACACTTCGGAACTCCCTTTTAGATGATTGTTAATTATCGTGGATTCGACATCTACAAATTTAGGCGAAAAAGAATGAAAAATTTGAGCATACATTTAAAGTCTACAATACTCAAGTAATGAAAGTAGAAGGGAGGTATAAACAGTAAATAAAACCACCCCCAAAACTGATCCGTGAGGGACACCTCAGTTAGATTTACATATTTTAATATTTTATCGTTCAGTGTTTCAGCTTCTTTTCTGTTTGAAAAGTATAACTCTTAAAGAATATACACACATCCAGACCTAACCCGCAAAAACTCAAAATTGTCGAATGCTTTTAAATAATCAAACGTAACCAAGACTATACATTGGCCCATATAAAGCGATTGGAAAATATTGTATAAGATTTAGGAATGCAGCTGCACAAATATATCTCGATTTTAAACCAGATTGTACATCAAGAAGAATACTATACCTATAGTATTCTTCTTACTGCATATTTCGAAATTTTAAATAAAGCACGCAAAATACTAATAGGTTTGAAATCTCCATAATGACAAGGACTATTAACTTTGGGCAGAGATATGACATGCGCAACCCTCCAAGTTTTAGGAATAGCTTACTATCAAGTGAAAAATTAATAAGATGACTAAGATATTTTAATAAGTAAGGGCAACACATTAAAATAAAACTAGTAAGGACATTATGAAAGGCCCTTGACAAAGTTAATAATTCAATACTCTTGGACAAAAAACACATGCCTCTATGTTCCTCTAGTGTCTTATTTAGAAAAGAGCACGCAAACAGTAAAAATTTTACTTTGCTATTTCATTCATATGTACCAACCTCTGGAGTGCCTTAAGTTTATGTATGTATTATAAGTTTGATATTTTTATTAACTCCCTGTGAAGAATTTAAATTGTTTGATGTTCGCAGATGATCTAAAACTATATATTTAATATTCAAATCTTTATTATCCAAAGTTGACACAATACAGTGTATGGAATTCGTCCATGTTCAAAGAAGCTAAAATTTCAAACATAATATACCTAAATCTACACTATCACTAAACCTAGTTTACATACTTGAAAAAATTATTAAGCATACAAAACAGTAACAGAAATAAATATATATATATATATATACGTTACAGCTAGTTATTACTCCGAAAGGTAGGTTTTAATATACGGGACTTACGGATACTTACGGGACTACATGAGAAACGAGATGGCAAAAATACCCAAAAAGGGGTTAGAGGATTTAGTTGGATCCACAGCCAAGTCAAACTGGCAGTATTATTCATTAATGCTTTTTTTTTAAAGTTCAGCTAACAAATATAAAATCTGATGGGAACCTACAGTTGACCCAGTCAAGTACAGAAGCGTATGAAATTGAAAAAACTGATGAATCAAGCTTGAATGGAATATTCAATCAAATTGAATGAAACAAGCTGCTATTTCAGAGACGCAGATTAATACCGAAACAGTAGAACCTAGAGTTGCTTTGGCGAGCAGAAAGTGCACTCGCCCAAACGAAGCATATGGTCAAACTCTGCTGAATATAGAGAAACAAAAATTGCAATATATACAGCAGAAAATATCACAGCATAATTAAAGCAGAGTCAAATGACGACAAAATGTTCTTAGACAGTTTGCTACCATCAAAAATTTACCTTTGACGGGTCATTAGATGTTTTTCCAAATAGAAGTACTGACTGGAGTTATGCTAGTTATCGTCCAGTTCATAATAAGTAATAACAGTCCAGTCCTATCTACTTCGTTTTCACCGTAATTCAATGTGTGTGTATAATGTGACCGTAAAGCATGTACTGTTTGTAGTCCATTTTTAAGGTCTGATGATGATCTTAATAGGAGCGAAACACAATAAATACTTTTGAGACCAAGACTTTGTGTTCCCCTTAGATTATTAAATCTAGGTCTCTTTGAGAAAATGGACGACTTGTTTTAACATTATTTAGCATTCAAATTTTTGTTAGGATTAAAGATAATATTATTTAGGTATGTTAGGTTAGACTAATTAGGAATTAATGCATAATAATAATTTACCTTTGGTTACCTATATCCCTATTATTTTTCTACGTAAGTTCACACGATTACGACACATTAAATTATTAAATATATAACGCTGTCTTTATACTAAATATTTATATATAAAATTATATCAAATTTAAATAAACAGTGTTATTTAATTAAATATTGAATATATATTTACTGCAAAAGCAATGTTTTTTATTAACACAACCCTTAGCCCCCCACCCACCCCAAACATTTAACCCAGCAATAAATTCTTTTGAAAAATCACCGTTTTTCGTATATAACATCCAATCTATTAGCACTCTTTTTTGTATTATATATATATAAATATACATATTGTATAATTATATCAAATTTAAATAAACAATTGTGATATTAGATAAGGTCTTAACGATGAAACAGCTTCTTATTCAATCGTATTATTTTTGGAAAACAATAATTTTTGACAACAATTTCTTACTGGTAAATTGTGCGGGGTGGGTGGGGGGGCAAGGGTATGGTTAACAAAAAACTTTTTTTTTTGCATAGAATAATTGCCTTATTTATATCTTTATAGAAAAAATTGAAAACATTATGGTATACAGTGGTCAAAAATATATTAAAACCACACTCTTACATTAAATATTCAATGTCTATTTCAGTTACTCTCACGAGATGTG